>NC_054547.1:36456974-36491974 GCF_017654505.1 Polyodon spathula | reverse complement strand
GACTTTGT
The DNA here is from genome assembly GCF_017654505.1 of Polyodon spathula. Taxonomy (NCBI): domain Eukaryota; kingdom Metazoa; phylum Chordata; class Actinopteri; order Acipenseriformes; family Polyodontidae; genus Polyodon; species Polyodon spathula. The sequence continues at coordinate 36,491,966 of NC_054547.1, read as the reverse complement.
GTATTTATTTTCTCACCATTGTCCTGTTGATTTATTATTTGTCTTACAGGTACATGATGTTGTCCTACTGGCTAATACAAAGGGTCTCACTTATGCTACCTGCAGGCTACATACTCTATGAGATCATGGTCAGCTGATGATCTTGTAAAATTATAGAAACACCAAAGATGGCACATAATGCATTTAGATCAATGATGATCCAAGTTAAATATGTCTAAGTTTAATTGTCAAGGTTTTTAAGCACAGAGTAAATTAGTAGAGATTATAGAGAAAATTGGTCTTGGCCAAAGATGCAAATCTGGTGAAAGAGGGGTATGTTGTGAATGTCAGAGAAGACATAGCCTTTTATTTCCGTTTTATTTCATGTATTTATTTGTTTGTTATGAGTTGTTGGTATTCTTCTGTTAAACCATTTCCTTGATTACAATTGCTTTTGGGTTTCTTTTTGTTCTCTGTGTTATGGGGCTGTTTGTTTTTGTTATTGTTTTGTTAATGAGGATTGCAGCTGAGTTACCTGCGACTGTAGGAGATTGTTTTAGCCAACCAAGTTTTCTGTCAGGCGACTTGTAATTGTTTTGGAGATAATTGCTTTCATGCTTTTCCTCAGTAGATGAACCCTTTGTATAGCAATTTGATAATGGAAAGAAAATGAGCAAAAGCCTCATTTTACAATATGGAAAGAATAACAGAGCTGGCAAGACTGCCTTCGGGATAGAGTCGGCCCTAGACACTGGTGCCTCTATAATTAAAACCCACCCAACTGTGGTTTCTGGAGTGCTGCAGCCCTGGTAAAATGGAAGGGGTGGAGATTTTAATTTATTAGAAATGGACTGAACAGTTCCAAAGGCATCATGTTTATTTTATACATGTCCCTGAACCACTAAACAGTAGTTGCCTGAGGCCCTACTAGTAATCTCGACTCATCTTTGCAACTGCAACGGATGCCATTCTGTCTTCGTAATACATTCAATATTTCAAAGAACGAGTTTCATGCTGCAGACAGGGCAATCAGTTATGGCTGCACACAGCACAGCGCAGCCCTTCTCTAAGAATAGCTGTAGCAGTGGGACCTGGTGTGCACTGCAGAGAACCTGATGCAATGTACCAAAATAATGATTAAATACTAAATACTGGCCAGTATGAAAAAAAAAAAACATAAGGTACAATAAGGTGGCCATGCATTAAGATTTGAGTTGCTTAATTCTGGTTTTGGATTAACATTAGTGATTTGAAGTAATTGATTTCTTTAGGACAGATTTAGCTGGAAATAACCTGGACTTGGTCATTCTCTAAACAGCGCAGCATGGTACTAGCAGTAGCCCTGTGGAGCCATTCTTTGAGGGAGATGTAAAGCGGTTGCATCTTCAGCACTGTGTATATTCACAAATCGTAGGACACTTCAAAAAAGGAACAGAGGCCATTCTTCAAAAGATCTGGATTTCTCCACCGAAATATTGAGAGAAAAAAAAAATAGGTATTTTGAAACAAGATGAGCACACTACTACAAAGTAGAGGAGAAAGTAATGTCTTCTGGTTGTCTTTGAAGACTTGATCGAATCTTAATTTTCTTCTTTGGACTCATTTGAATGATTTTTTTAGCTCGCCTGATATAATGGGCAAGTGATTAGTTTCCCTATACCACAGGTAATAAGGACTTGTTAGTTTTAAAACTCCTGACAAACTTAGGTTTCTCAGGAGTCCAATTTATATGCACTCTGATTTTAGAAAAGAAGAGATTTTTTTTTTCCTTTCTCAGCTCATTTGCAGAGATTGTGCTTTTTCTTTGTTTTAGGCCTGAAGTTTTAGGCTTGTGAGATAAGATCATACAAATGGGAGGGCCACGGGGCACACTCCATTAGCAGAGGTTTACGTCAAATGTAAATCACATATAAGAAGAAGGCACTCTTTTTGTTATAGATGTGTGTGTCTGTGTGTGTGTGTGTGTGTGTGTGTGTGTGTGTATAATGTGTAGAAAGACAACTTGTTTATAACAACAGTTTGTTTACAGCACTGCATTTTCCATCAAGCTGAAGAAGTTCTGGTCTAAAACATCCCAGTGTAATTGATTTGTTTATCAATTATTCACATTTTTGTGTACCAACATTATATTTTTAACTACTTCCTTTACCCATCAGTTTTTATATATATACATTAGAACTTGATGTGACCTTGTAGTACAATTAACAATTTAGACAGATATATTGTAGTACAATTGACAATTTAGACAGATATATTGTAGTACAATTGACAATTTAGACAGATATATATATATATATATATATATATATATATATATATATATATATATATATATATATATATATATATATATATATCGATATATTAAGGAGATATATATATCTAAAGAGATATATATATATTCGGCTCGATTTTGTTTCCTCTAAAGAGCATTGCATTCCCAGATGTTCTCTATAGCCGATATCTTTCTCAAGGGCGCCTGTGTGTTTGAAACCAAAATGACAGATTCCTAATAGTAAAGAAACTGTTGAAAAGTAAATCAACCATAATGAGGTCATTTTGTTCTAAAGTGCATTGTGTTATATTATTATTCTATTGTCAGTCCTTCATGGTTTGTCTTCAAGGTTTATGTATGGAATATGTGCATCATATTATACTGAACATTCCTCCAAACTGCACTAACTTCAGACCCCAAAAAAAATCAATATCAGCTCTTGGTCAAAACAATAGTGTTGCTTACTTTTCTTTACCAGTAACACACTCAAAATATCATTAACATAATACTTACAGCAATCATATGAGCTATAACAGTAAAAAAAAAAAAATCAAGCTGAAAGTGATTTATTTATTTTAAAAATAGACCTACATAGGGAATGACAATGTACATATTAACCTTTTTGAACTGTGTTTCCTATTATATAATTTTTTTTTTCAATGTATAATTTATTTTTATTATTGATTTTTTTTATTTAGTTCATTCAATTATTTTACCCCCGAATTTCTTCCAGTTTGGAATGCCCAATCTCTTTTCCCCTCACCGCAACAATACCCCCATGGCTCAGGAGACCCGAAGGTTCAGTAGGTATCCACCGATCCAGCAACCAAGCCAAGTTAAAATTCGACAGAAATGGAAAGAGACATTTTTATTATTATTAGTTGTAGTAGTAGTAGTGGTATTAGTATTTTGATTTGTATGCTGGAGTAAGTGGGAATTCAAAAATGCTACAATTTTCATGCACAAGCCAGCAAAGAGTATGTCACTGGTGTTCTTTAGAAACAATAAAAAAGGGGTTAGTGCACAAAACAGTTTCATGCTCAAAAAACACAATGAATTTTATAGCTTTAGGCATGCATGTTTAAATGGCTGCTAACTTTTTATGAGTCATATCAATCATGCAGACATTATTTATTAGACTTTTTTTCATAGGCAATCAAACTAGCTATCATTGAAAAAAAAAACAACATAATGACAGTTGAAATGTACTTTTCTGTATGATATTTACTGGTGCGATTCATCTAACAGAGTAGCTGACTTGACACCAGAGCATTCCTCTTTCCCGCTACTGTGTCGTTTTATCATCAGTAATTTTGGTTTAAATATAACAAAAAGTCAAAGATTGATAAAAATGTGTTATATCATTGTCTAAATTAAGTAGATAAGCATTGAGCTAGTCTACATGTGCAGTGCAATGGAAACTAATGGAGTTCACATGGGGATTAAGAAGAACCATAATCTTTCTAAAAAAAAATCCATTAATCCTTATTAAGAAATAGAACCATATTGTGAAAATGAACACCTATCATCTGTATGAATACAGGCTCTATACATTTGAAACAACTGTTTGAAGTTTCCTGTTCATTTCAGTGCAAGCCGTTAAATAAATGTCAAAACACCTGGGCGGTCAACAACTTTATCGAGCTGTATCCCTTGTTCTACTGTATACAATTGAAATATTCCCATAAAATATTGCCACTGTCATTATAAATTGACTTTGCAAATGGTTTGATTTATCCTAAAGGTGATACTATTACACAAGGTTGTTAGTGAAAAGCAGACAGGGCATTAACACTTTCTGATTTGTTGGGTATCCATTTACCCAGTCAGTTCTTGTATTAGAAGAAATCATTGTCGCTCCTGCAATATGCAAGTGGTTGCAGTTTTCGATTTAAAGCCTAAGTAATGTGTTAAACTTTAAAAAAAAAAAAAAAGAAGAAAATTGCTGTTACTTGAAACAGACTGTACTTTAGGCTTCAAAAAGGAGACATGCACCTTTGAAACTTGACATAATTAGTTTTGACACAAATCCGTTTTATATTCTAAAATATGTCACAGAATGGAATCCAGATATCATTAGATAAAACCCAACTCCCAAAGATAAATACATCAGGGCAATTTAAACACAATACTGAAGGACAGAAAAGGAATGGGGTTATAATAGGATCCAGATGTAGCATTTACTGGCTTTCTTCACAGCGCTGCGCTCTGAGTAAAAGGAAACTTCACTCCTCTAATGTTTATAAGCTGCCTATCTTATCTCATGACGATAGGGACACTACTCCTTAGACTACTTATTTTTTTCTTCGTAATCATAAAACAAAAGCCTCTTCTCACGTCGGGGATTATGTTACCTACTTGCCAGAACTGTTTCCCTGTTGAATTCAAGAGTGCATGGTCTATACAAGAATTACCTTAACTTCAGTGACTAGCTCAGTGAGTATCTCATTTTGATGTTTGCAAAGCCTCGACACAGACATAACCCTGCTAGTTTTTATAGAGTCGTAGTTCTGAGTGTAAGTGTTATGCTCTAATAATTTGTTGTAGGGATGTTAGCTAATCGCTAGTGATTTTCTTTGTGATGTCCATGAAGAACAACACATATCAAATGTCATGGAGCTAATTAGGTAACAAAATTGAATTATTAGGCCATTAGGCTTTATTGTTTACCATGTACTTGTCTATATAGTGTTCAAATGTTTGCTAGAATCTATAATATATTCATGTGTATGAAGGTGGGTGCTGTAGAAATTCAGGTATAATCATGTAGGAAAGCAAATGTTCCTTCTGAATTTCAATGAGTTACTCATCAATTCATGATGTTACATTCTTTTCAAATCATAACCTTTAACCTTACTTTAATCAAGTAGCCCTTTACTGTAAATTGCCTTCAATACTTTTTTACATCCTGTGAATCCTGCATTTAATTTGAACAGCACCGTTTCAGTCTACAATGTGTACATTGTTCTTTAAGACAAAGAAAACCGTCACTGGCTACATAGCCTTTGGATAAACCAACTGTTCCGCAACAGAGACGACACTGATAGCCAGTGCTATTGACAGTTATTCGATGTAAGTGCCATGATTAAAAAAGCACCATACCAGAGGCATTTTGTAAAAGAAAATAAAAGGGCAAATTGTGTCTTTCATAATAGGCCTAGTCACAATTCAGAAGTGACCTATTGTCAAAGAGGACACTCATCCTCACCTTTCTGTCTTCACTCTGCCCCCACGCAGGTGATAGAATGAAGACCCCTTGTTCACATCAGTGATACATTTCACCTGATGTCAGGAGCAACAGGCTCTAGTGAGCTGCAATACATCATTACCCATCATTACCCTCAGGCACTCTGCTCAGGACCGGGTATCGTTTTCACAGGAAACTCACTAACCCATGGAGAATTTTTTTTAACAAAGATATGGTTTAATTAATGCTACAAGGGCTTAAAGGGTCTGTATGTCATGGTGGTAATTATTTCATTTGACCTGGAAACAAAAGGATATGATTATCTCCTTGCAGGTAGAGATGGGGAGGATATAGTTCACGCTGGAGTCCTCTTGCCATATTGAGCAGGGCCCAGCTGAGTGCTGGTCTGAGATTCGCACTGACCCTGAGGTCCTCCACTACCTGGTCACACACATGAACCATGAAGACTGCACCTGTGAGACCATCAATCTTGCATTTGAATTCTTCATCTGCAGACAAGGTTGTAATGAGATGCTGCGAGATACTGGATACAAGGAACCACTGATAACAACCAGCACATTATAGAACTGCTTTGTAAAAAATACTGAGGACCAGGATATTACAAAAAAAAAAAAAAAAGGTAAATGAGTGAAAGGAAAAAAAAAACTTTGTATATTAGGCTTAAATTACAGTTTTTTGGAGGGAGTCAAGGGTCCACAGAGGAAACAAAATTGAGCAATTTAAAGCTTTGAACAAGTCATGGTGTTTGTAGTGCTGTAGGGAATAATAGTTCATTTGAAAATGGTTCATGTTGATCTGTAGCAATGAACAAAAAAAGGGAGTAATAAATAAATCTGGAAATAATTGTGTGTGTCTCTATAAGAAACTGTGTCTAAATCCACTGGAGGGATTTTCTTTTCAGACTTGGCATTCAGTTCAGTAGGAAGCAAACTAGCCCAAGATGTCCAGCTATGAAGTCATGCAAGTTTTCGTGCCTGATCCAACAACCCGAGCAGCTTTGGGGAGGCGGGGTTATCCAACCTGCGCCTACTGCTTATGATTGAGCGTTCATTGACAAGAAAGTGTATTCCATGAATGTGGTTTCCATGGTAACACCTGCTAGCAGGCCCTGGGAAAATAAGATGTATTTAAATGGAAATATAGGTTAAATGATACTTTAAAACCAGACTTTTTTCTGTCACGAGAAATTTGCTCATGGCTCATTGCACGATAAAGGACACACAGTTGGACTGTGTGGGTACGGTCTTAAAAGATTAAAGAAGCAAATAAAAAGATAATCTTGAAAGGTAAAAGTGAGGCTCACTTTCTAAAAAGCAGGAAAAAGGCTCAAATGAACCATTAAGCATTATAGTCTTGACATCTTTACAATGTCAAAATGCACAGAGAGCTATTTGTATCTGTTAGCATAGTAAACACATAACAGTTCCACAGGGCAATCTGAACATATTCACTGGTTCACTCTTTCATTAGATTGCTCATAAAACATATTATTACACATGAATAATTTGTATAATAATGTGTACTATATATATATATTATATATATATAATATATATATATATATATATATATATATATATATATATATATATAATATACATATATTACACACACACACACACACACATATATATATATATATATATATATATAGAAAAGAAAGAAAGAAAAAAGAACATCTGCGCACTGCAATGCTTAACCCCAAGAGGTGCCGACCAGGCAATTGTATATTAAAACAAAAGAAAGTCTGTTTGGGCTTACGCTCACTTCTCAAATCCATCCACCTGCCTTGATTTATAGATTGAAGTCCAAAAGATCAACTGGTCGCAAACTCAACGAACCATTTGCTGCACGACCATGACCATTAGATTTCTAATTTGAGAAAGATGTGGAAAAGTTACTTTTAAGATTTTACTTTTTCCATAACTTTCTATAATGAATTGCACTACGACAACATATAAACGGTAGTTTTCACATTTTCCATGGAATTAAGTGCTAGGGCTAATCTAAACATTACATATTTTTAAGTATATTTTTTAATATAATATTTTAGCAATCAAGTATTTGGTTAACTTGTGCATTGCACATGGAATGTTCTGAAAAGAAATGCCACAAATCATGATAGCCATCCAGCATCTCACTTGACCAAAGGAAAATAAAATAAATATTCAAATCAATTTTTCAGTGTACTTTGTGCACCCACAGAGGATGTGCTATAATGTGATGAAAATATACTTGGTTTTCCGTTTTTAACTCATTTACCTGTTGTAATTCTGCCAGTCCGTGCTCATCAAAGATGCTCAATTAATCTTGTATTTCCTTAACTGATTTTATTATATCCATGCTCTGATGCACATATCCAACATCAGTCAAGCGCAAAAACATAAATACACTGATAAAATTATTGTTATTATATTCAAATGTTTTATTATTTTTTTTATTCTGGTCCAAAACACATTTGTATTTGACTCCAAAAATTATTTTTATTCACGGTATAAACATTACAAAATAGCAAGAGAATGGTGGGAGTCTGGAAAAGAATTGTGGGAGTCTGGAACCAACTCCCCAGTAATGTTGTTGAAGCTGGGATCCTTCACGAAGCTGCTTGATGAGATTCTGGGATCAATAAGCTACTAACAACCAAACGAGCAAGATGGCCTCCTCTCGTTTATAAACTTTCTTATGTTCTTAAATTAAGAGGCAAACACTGACGTATGCCCATTATTTTTTCATTATATTTAAACAAAGACTTTGGATTGAAACAAAGACTTTATAAGCATTGAAATTATATATAATATATATATATATATATATATATATATATATATATATATATATATATATATATATATATATATATAAACACACACATTTAGAATTATACAATAAATGTGCACCATTACAGCAGCTTAAAAAAAAAAAAAAACAAACAAAAAAAAAAAAAAACAATTATGATAACTGTGTGCAGTACTATTGTTTGTTTGCTGTTTTGGCATTTCTTTATAAGATAATGGGGCATCATAATTAAGATTCAATATCATTCATTAACATGGCAATTTCATTTTAAAACAGACGAGAAACACAGAGGTCAAAAAGAAGACAAAATGACCATTAAATCATGTCAGTACTGAGTAATAACAGACCCAATACAAAGAAACTTCTTGAACTCAGACCACAAGACAGTGTTGCAAGACATTCCAATAGAGATTTGAGAATTTCAGTAATAACAATTGCAGTAACTCCAAAAACATCAGTTTTGTGGTTATTTTTATTTATTGTATTATTTTTTAATGACAGATATAAGTGAGATAACAAGGTCAGATACAATCTGTCTTAAGCAATGTCTTAAGTGTTTTCTTACTGACGCTTCAGTTAAAAAATAAGGTTTAGATGCTTGAAGGGTTGAAAGCAGAAGGCGAGTGACACTGAGAGGAGACACAATCACTCAGCTTGTGAAAGACTGCATGGAGCAGACTGCCTGGAAGTATTTCAGCTGTGCCAAACTGACTGCATGTCCCAAACATGTACCAGACATCCTCCCTCTCAGTATTCAGTATTGCATCCTTCCATTTTGCAGCTGTTTCTCTTAGTTTAGTTAAGTAAGTTTCTTCATATTTAATGACAATGTTACTAACACACATTAAGATAACATGGAAACTTTCCACTCATGCATATTGGTCTGAATTTCAGAATTCAATAATTCATGGTTTAACTATAATCGGTGAACCATGATCACTTCTTACTTGTTGACTAGAGTACATTGACCCTGCTGCTATATATGCTGGATCAGCCTCATATCACATTTACATTTAGCAGCCCTGTGGCAGATGAACACATTTTCTAATTACACGTAAAGGTCATTGATGCATAAATACATATAAAAATTGCTGAAGGTCAAACAAATGACCAGATTCTTCTTCTTTTTTTATACTTCCTGCATGGTATAATTTTTTCGGTCATTTAAGTATAATCCAATTGATCTCATCTGCTTATTCAGCAGATAGAAGTTTAATTAGGTTAATATATAGATCTATATATCTATATATATATATATCTATATATTCTATATATATATATATATATATATATATATATATATATATATATATATATATGATATATAACCTAAATTATATGAGATTATACAGATAGCGATGCACCTTCAGGTATCGTGGGACTTCCATAGTCTATAGTTCCAAGATTATCAAAGGTTATCTAAATTTTAGATTATTACTATTATATTTATTATAATCAAATAATAATAATAATAATAATAATAATAATAATAATAAATAGTAGAGAATGCAATACCACTGGCTAAATAAAACTAAAATATTCATATACTTACCAGGCAAAAATGAACTCCTCTTGTTGAATATCATGCAAACTAAGCCAGCAGTGTTGTTCAAACAATTGAAAATACTTCACTAAGATAGACTACTATACTACATACTATACCATATTGCATTTGATAATCACACCTGGGTTTTAATATGTTGGATGTAAATACTGTATGTATTTTTTTTATGTATAAAAAGTAATTGATGTATTTATCAAGTCTGGAAGCAAACAAGGCCCCACTACAGAAACAATACTGATGTTAGCATAAAGTTTGATAACAGCATAATGACACCCGCAGTAGTCTTCAGCTGTCTTCTTCAAAACTGAAATTGCAGGGAGAATTTACAATTGTCAAAGTTGGACTCCTTGAGAGTTGCTGTTCAGTTAACAAAACAAGACTAATGACCACTGCAGGTGAGACTGTCCTTGAGCAATAATCACGCTGCTTGTTTTTATAGACTGTGTCAGTGATTATTAATACGACTGCCTGTACCAAGTAAACAGCATTATCTCTATTGGCATAGTTTCCCTCTGTAGATGAGCCATGAAATCGCCCATTACTCAGGTGCGGAAGCTCCCCCCTACCCACCACCCCCCCCCCGTACGGGGCCCGGTTGGGGAAAAACAATTTTTATAATCCACTGGACGTGTTGCTGATTAGGACTGCACAAAGGGAGAAAAATAACATAGCTGCAATGCGTTTGTACTACCAACCTTTATGCCACAGTTTCAAGGCCGACCTAAGCATTCTATGGTGCTAGAAGTAGCAGTTACACTCACAAGTAAGTTTCCCAGTAAGCTGCATTCATGTAGCAAGACACTAAATGCGAATAGGTTCTTGTGAAAGCTCTTTGCATGCCACCGCATATACAGCGTGTTAACAGATCCTTTTATAAGCCGGTGTAGCCCGGTTTTGTTTATGATTGCCATCTGCGAATGTAGTGCAAACAGGACTTACCAATGCAACACTGTATCTTTTTTTTGTGCGTGTGTGTTTTAAAGATTGCTAGATTCTATTGTCTGTCTGAATCAGTCGTGCACAACTCTGTCACTTGAGATCCATTCCAGATCTTTCTTCTACTTTGGTCCTAAATTAGTTAATTAAAGGGTCAATAAACCTATACTGGAATGGATCTCGAGGGCAATAGTTGGGCACCACTGGTCTAGATTCTACCAAACAGCATTACAGATGTACAAATCAAATCCTTATGTGTAACTGTGGTACACCTCAGCAGAAATGAAATCACTGCCGGTATTGCCTTTTGATTGATGTCTACTGTATGAAGACGCTACCTGCAATATGTAGTTCCTAACTTTACAAAACACCAAATTGACAACAGGAACATTAACTCTGTCACCTTTTACGCACATGCACATTCTCTTTAAGGAGGTTATTTTCCATTGAAATGTCTTTTAAAGAGCCAACATGAAATAAAAATATGCCCTTAGTGTGCTGGAATTGCAAGTATCTCTGTAGTCTGTGTTTGTGGGATTTTAGGCAACTGACATTTTCTTGTGATGGCCTGTCCAAAAAAAACCCCAAAAAACACATATCTACAGTATTAAAGCTATATAAGCTATATAAGCTGTATAATATTTAAGCTGCCAGTTACTTCAATGGGAACATTCTTGTATGTTTATTATTTTTATTTTCTATGTAAGACTCTTGTGACTATGTAACAGAGGTTTAATAAATTGGTTTCTATAAATACTATAAAGACCCGTAACCTGTGTTTGAAAAGCAGTTGTAATTCCAAAGTTATATATTGAGGCAACAGCAAGCCTACATTATTGACTAACCATTTCTTTTTACTTGCTTTGTTAACTGTTGATTTTCCACATGCAATAACCGATAAATGTTATTTTCTATCATTTAAAAGGCTGTACAATAGTGACCATGGGGCTGTATTGAAAATACCACAAACAGTTCAGAGGATTAAAACATATACTACAGATGCTTTTGTGCTAGCTATTGAGAAATACAGTTAGTGTGCTGCTGTATTGCAGACTTTGTGCAGAGAGTAAACAGTATAGAGATTTGGCGTATCTACATCTTGTAAAGAATGAGGAGTCAGGCATGCAGCAGTGCAAAGCTTTATGGACACGCGTCTCAAGAGGTTACTGGCTAGAAGTTTAAAGCAGGAATCTTGGAGGCACTATATAGGCATTATTAACTCTCAGACTTATCAGAAAGAAGACCACAAAGACATCCCCTGATAGTTCTTTTGTAATAAATTGGTCCAATTGAAAAAGGAAGCAACTGGCTATGAACCACCTCACTAAGACAAAATAAAAAGGGACTGCTTCACCTTTAATATTGTCCTGATTGCTAAAAGTGGATTGTAACAGTTAGCACATTAAACAATACAAAAATGTAAACACCAATCCTGCATGGCGTGGAAACATTATTGTATCTAAGTAATTGCAACTTAAATTCCAAGTATACACCTGTGAAGTTTGATCTATTAATTACTTCACCTGCTCATTACCCCATTCTGCTTCCTCTGCTGGTCTGCAGCTAATGAATCACATTACCGCCTATAGCTGCCGCAGTTGCCGAATAGATAAATACACATTGCATATTTAAAGTGCATGTTAATAGAGGAATACACAGTGCATATTTACAATGCATATTAATAGAGGAATATACAATGCATATTTACAATGCATATTAATAGATGACTATGCAGTTCATATTTACGCGAAGAATAAAACAGGATTAATGTCCTGGCTCTGGTGCAGAACGATAACATAAGTGCCCTCTATTTCCCAGCCTGTTGGTGATTTACAGTAAGCACTAGTGTGCCTGCTTCCCCAGCAAATTATAACATCACAGACTTGCTTTCACTTGAGCAATCTGTTCTGTTGACTTGGCAGTGTTGGCAAATACTTAAAATACATTATTATTGGGTTTTCCCTTGGGATTACATTTAAAAGAACCAACAAGCTTGCAATGCATGGAAATGTGAATTGTTCAATGGCAATCCATAGATTTTTGTATTATTATGATTGTTTTGGCAAGTATAAAATCTTTTTTTGTGGTTTAACAAGAAATAAGCATTTGGTGCAAAGAGTGTCCTGGTCTAGCAGTATCATGCAGACTAGTTTCCAACACACTGTCATGCTTCTACTACTTTGTGGGATGGAACGCTGTATGTTGAGTAGGAGTCAAAATCAAAGGTCATATTATTTCAGATGTAACTCAGGAATTCCAGTGCCTTGTACTTACATGTGTCTACATTGAAGTTATTTATTTAGGGTTTAGTAAGAAGAACCTAGCCGAGGTGCAACATCCTGTTTCCAATAGGGTCTTGTCCTAATCTAATTCACAAGAAGGCCTGGAATTCACGGAGGTCAAGCTTGGTTTCAAATCAAAGCATCTTTTACATCTGGGGCCCAAGCCTAGGATCTCTTAACTTTTAATTCTTTATACTCCCCCTCCAAGATCTTTATAAAAAAAAAAAATCTTACAGCATTATTCATTAATAATATACCTAGGAAGTGTCCGATCTGTGCATCTTGGTGTTGTGTTGGATGCTGTGATGGCTTGTTGTTTGTGCTGTCAGTTATGACACCTCAACGCCATGATGCTTTGTTCTCCTATCGCAACAAGATAAAAAGGAACAGCACAATGTTACATACATATGCAGAAAACTGAATGCAGTTCGCATAGTCCCACAAAAACACAACAAAAGACGAACCAATGCACACACATGCAGGGTCTCCTTGTAATTTTGGACTGCATTAACCTGTTGGTTCATCATAGCAGGGTGACTGGACAATCAGTAGCTAATAGAAATGGAAAGAGATACATTTGTATAAAATCAATAGTTGGTCAGATTATACTCAAATGCAATCTGATTTATAGGAGGCTTGAGTCTATGATTACAGTTTGGAGATGATTTATCGTATTCACCATGTGTGACAGACATGATCAGCGAATAAGGGTCCCCATTCTGAAGTTCAGGTAAAGTAATATTTAGAAAAATAACAATGTGGTATCAGTCACCACTGCAGAAATGCATTTGATGGAGTACCTGCTGTTGTGCATTGGTAATAAGACTATTATCAATCTGTTATTGCCTTATTTTAAGTAAACTGTCAATTTTCCAAGATCAGAAATTGGATTTTTGTATCCCCTCTGGGCGGTGTATGATATTAGTTCGAGTTCCATTGATTCTGCTGTGTTATTTGCCCCAGGGTACAGCCCTTTGAACTGCCCTTGTGAGTGATTATTTGCTGTAAGATGCATGTCAGCACTCCGCCAGTTAACACTCAGCCCGAGTCCAACGGCACCCTGAGGATCTGGGAAACGACTGCTGCTTTCTCCGCGCATCTGGCTTCCATCACGCTGTCTGACGGATAACTCAAGCCCTGCATGTTTTATTCAATAAAGCAAGTTGGCTAGGACTAATGTTGGATACTGCATTACATACAAAATGTGTGTGTGTGTATAGATATCACAAATGTATTTGCCTCAGGGGGCAGTAACCCTTCGGAGAACTGTGCTTGGCTAACCTAAACCTACTGTATATATAAGTTTTTACTCAAAACACCCAACTTCCCAATGTTTCGGTATGTTTAACACACCTTTGTCAAGGGAAAGTGTGTTTGAAAAAAAACAGTGGAGGTACATATGAAGGTTAGAAGGAAAGTATTCTTTTTTTAATTATGGTTCTTGATCATTTTTAATGGTTGGAGATGTATGCTTGGTTTGGTTAAGATGTGATCTTAAAGGAGATTTTAGTGGCTGGTGGCATTGTGACATTGTTATGTGTAGATCTGGACTACATCAGAAGTTGTTCTAAGTTTTAAAGTGATCTACACCCAGTTGCATAGGTCTTTTCCTGCAGTGTGCAAGTGTGTTTTAATTTGTTCTTACTCTTGGCTGCAGTACCAGCCAATGTGAATAACAAAGAAACAAACACACCCAGAGCAACCTAAAGCTGATGCACTGTACTGCAGCAAGTACTGGGGCACAAGTAATGCGGTGGACATTAAATCATAATCATTGATTATCACACACTAGTCTTAACACAGGCACAGTGCTAGCCTTGATTCCAGCCTGTACATCAGATAACTAGTGATGAAGTCTCAAGGATGCAACACCTTGCACTCAGACTGGTCCTATAGCCTTTAACAAAGGGATCTCCACCCCTGGACCTGGAGAGCTGCATGGTCTTCTGGTTTTCATTTAATCCAAGCTCTCAGTTATTTAATTGAACCAATTATTGGCTTAATTAGTCAAGATTAGCAAGTGTTCCAGATCTTTAGCCACTAATGATATAAAGTCACCTATAAAACCTGCAGGTCCAGGGTTGAAGACCCCTGCTCTAACACATTGCATACTGCTGACATCCCACTATAAGAGCACATTCACTCATAACTAGAAAACAGAGAGGGCAATTCTAATTGTGTGCCCTCTGGAGGGTTTTCAATTTGTAAACGTGTAATTTTCAAATTGCTGTAGTTTTAAAAGACAAATACCAGCAAATAACCCCCTAAGCAGTAGTTTCCACAATACTATACTATGTACTAGAATACTAATATGTACTGGAAGTATGCTTTTAAGACTTGTGAAAAGACCAGTTTGGCTGGCAGGATACTGAAGTGAATGCAATTCAGCTAGTTAAACACAGATCTCAGAGGGGTTGTTGCCCCTTGAGGCAAATGCATATGTAAAATCCCACCCCCACCTCAAATTAATACAAAACCCCAACTCTTCGAAAGTACTATGCTACAAGCATGCTTCAGAAGCATCTGTCTCACAGCTGTCACTATAAGGCAACGGTGTTTAAGGATTTATGATAAACCTCTGTGAACAACCCATCACTACTATATTAGAGGAAGGGTCTTAAGTGTTTCTGATAAATCACAGAGTTCAGCTGCACTGTGCTGACAGCTCCATGAAAACAAAGTTTTAATCCGTCTACTTGCATGACTTTTGATCCACCTTTGAAATCCTTTTTCTTTTTTTTCTTTTTTTTTTTTTTTTTGTAGTTGAAACGGATGCCTTAGGAGAAGATCTTTGTAGATCTTCCAGCGACTTAGGCAAGAACAAGACCTGCCTCAAAGACACAATGAGGTGCCTAAACGGTGCACGATGAGGTGTGATGTGATCACGTATAACTTGTAGTCATTGATCTACCGACCTCAAACTCTCAGACATGCCCAAGATAACACTGTAATAAAGACAGCTGTTTCCCAATGAAACATACCCTCCTTGACTTTATTTGGTCAATATGTGTTTAATTTATGAAATAATGGAATACTTCAGTTTTAGTTTTTAAACAAAAAAAAAAAAAAAAACAATTGTGAAGAGCCAGCACTGATGTTGGTCATTAAGGCATAGAGAGGGTAATTCATCAACAATGTACCAATTGAAAAAAAAGAACATGTTTGATCTGGCCATAGTAATTCTTTGATTATAGTTAGCAAGCATGTCCATGTGGTTTTCATTGTTTTTATTTTGTATTGTAACTTTGTCTATTTAATAACTATTTAGTATTGAAATACACCCCCATTTGAATCAATTCAATAGATCCTGTAGATTCTTAGTTCTATAATAATAAAATCATTTTCCTATTGCGCTCATGAATTACCTTATTACACACCTTTAGGTAGTGTTGATCAAAATTATATAATGAACAACTAGTTTCACAGACCCAGATTAGCACTAGTCTTGTAACATTAGGTAGTCCAAGATTAAAGCAAATCTGGGTCTGTGAAACCGCCTGTTAAACTGTCATTGTGAAATACTGCCCCTTGTAAGAATTCAGTTTAAAAAGAAACCTAAGGATGGATACAAATGTTTTGGTCTTACATCACATAAGGAATTAATGGGCACTGTATACCATAGATTAAAGCACAGCACTAAAATGATTACATTATTATTACCAGGATAATTACTGAAGTAATAAAAGGCTACGGTCTCTCACGATGTACTTTATCAACCCAGGACAGTCAAAAGCATTCATTACTAGCTTTCCATTTTTCAATATTAGTTTGTCAGGTTTTTCTTTTGGGACAATCTCCAGCAAAATAAACATCAATAATGTATTTAATGTATGACATTTCACTACAGGTCTTCCACTCAACAAAATATTTGTATTTATTATGCATTTCTTTTTCAATAAAATGTATTGGTGTAAACTCATTTAAGAACACTGATATTGCTGTCTTGTTTAGTATGGCACCAGATCTGCAACTTGATACAAACCTTTCAATAGTGCATGCTGCAGTAGAACCTGAAATAACCATATTACCTTTCAATAGTGCATCCTGCAGTAGAACCTGAAATAACCATATTACCTTTCAATAGTGCATCCTGCAGTAGAACCTGAAATAACCATATTACCTTTCAATAGTGCATCCTGCAGTAGAACCTGAAATAACCATATTACCTTTCAATAGTGCATCCTGCAGTAGAACCTGAAATAACCATATTACCTTTCAATAGTGCATCCTGCAGTAGAACCTGAAATAACCATATTACCTTTCAATAGCATCCTGCAGTAGAACCTGAAATAACCATATTACCTTTCAATAGCGCATAAACAGAAGAACCTGAAATAACCATATTACCTTTCTTTTAGCATCTTTAGAATTCCAATTCTTCCAATTTTAAGATATTTAGATCCCCTAAAAATGGTCAATTCAATAGAAATGACAAACAGCCTTCGCCGTTTCAATGAACAGTTTTTGAAAGCTGTATCATATTACATTTCAGTGTACCATATGGTATGATTTTCTACTCTAGTGACCTAAGATTTTTTTTGATGGCTTAAAATATTAATATTTTCTTTGTTCCATATATTTTTTTTTTTTTTTTTTTTTGGCATTTCCCTTTGTTTGTATTAGTCAAATTACAAATTTGGTCTGTGAGATAAAGTATGTACGATCTATATTGTACACATTTAATGTGTTCGCTGAGCTAGGTGTTTTTAGGAAATTTTTCATTGCATTATTAGCATTCCACCATGTTTCAAAATATCCCTTGTAGCTATTCTATAGCGCACCCTTTCTTTGTTATTCCTATCACAGAGTCGAACATGACTAAATATTAAACAGGTGTGTGTTTTCTTGTGTTTTTTTTTTTTTTTTTTTTTTAAAATCAGTAATACATTTCACAAAGGTAATTTCAAAGTATAATTTGTTGGAAAAGAGGATCAATGTTTTGGCACGGTATATGTAAGTACACAATTGTATCAGAAAAGGAGTAGAGTTAGGTTTATATCATGCAAAAAGATTTACACATTTACAACTGCATGATAGCATTGTAATTATGTGCATGTGCCCAGCTACAGTGCTCATCCATTATAACACGCCCCGTTATAGTGTGGAGTCGGTTATACACGGTAGGGTCGTGGCTCATGTTTGCTCCATAATGCCATTAAAGTAGCCCTTTTATACTCGTTATAAGGTGGAACACATAGTCTTGTAACTATGGCTCCCCACTATAGTGTTATAAAGGGTGAGCACTGTATTTACTAAGAAACTACTATGTAAATACACAGTAGTTAGAGTCACTAAATGTAAAGTGTTACCGACACATGCTCCTGTTTGAAGTCCCAATTCAAAGCATCCAAACAGGAATGGACTATCCCAACATGAACTGGAATAAGTGCCTGGTTATAGCCTAGCATTAAGCAGATGCATTGTTGTCATAATAATAGTAATAGAAATATAACCAATAGGCTTGTAATGATTAATTAAATGCATATTGACTCATGCTGTGAACAGGTTAAACAGCTAAAGACATGGACACTTTGACTGATGCATTTGCCTTTTTTAGTTATCATAATTTATTCAATGGGATTAGTCCCATTTTGTGTGTGAACTGCAACCCTATTTTCAGTTTAGTTTACACGTGGTAAAGTCCTGTTGGTAATGCTTTTTCCACAGTATGTTTTTTAAGAGGCCTGCCTTAGCCTTGTTGACTTGATTGAGAAATGGCAGCCCGTGTATAATCATGGCAGTGTACCCTTTCTATACCTGAATTAGCACTTTATGTTTATTTCTTTAAAATGGATGCAATCCTACAAAATCTCTCTGGATTCTATTTTTGACTGTAATGCTCTGTAATCAACTCCTTGCTTAATCCCTCTTTGTTTTACTTACAGGTAATAATAGAAATACAGGATGAGATCAGTTCAAACTTTGTTTTTTTTGTTCCAGAACATAAAATGTTTTAAATTAACTAAATCTACTGTAGAGTAAAACACAGTTTCATATAATTAAAAATACCTACTGGTAACTCATGAAATCTCAGGAATGTTTTACATTAATGCGATGACTTCTGATATTGTGACTGCCCCTTTTCTGGATGGCCGACTTCCGACTGACCCTGGAATGAACTGCCAAACCATCCAGTCCGGGACACAGTGTTCCTGTTATACTGTGCCCTCACAGGTCGGAAGGGAGATTGTTGACTAGGATTCACTCTCTGTCACAACGTACTACTGAAGTCTATCCAAAGAGTCTGGGGGTGACGATTTTTATGGATCGCTTTAGTAATATAAACAGTTGCAGATACACCTACCAACTGTAATTTAATCCAGCTGGGGTTTTCTCACAGGGGTGAATTATGGACCAATGTATTAAGATTGCTACATAGAATTTAACCATTTAACCATTTTAGATTTGATGTTAGGCTGAAGCAGGGGTGTCCAATCATGGTCCTGGAGGAAAATTCTACTCTAGGTTTAACAGCTAAAATGAGATACAACTTGAGGGTCTGGGTAAAGGTTTAATTGGTTTAATTAAACAATTTAGAACAGAGTTGGAACAAACACCAGGAGTGGAATAGCTCTTCAGGACCAGAATTGATCAATCCTGGGGTATGCTGACTGACCTGGTGGGTTTGAATGCTAAACCACAATACAACAGAAGGGGTGGCCAAACTTGGCACTTCCACTCCAGGTCTTTGTTCCAACCTTGTTCTAAATTGTTTAATTAAACCAATTAAACCTCCCTTCAGACCCTAAAGTAGTTCATTATCTCATTTAAACCTGGAGTGGAAGAGCCCTCCAGGACCATGATTGGACATCCCTGTTTCAGAGGGAGCATGTGAAGGTTTGCCTACTCCTACTGCCTTAAAAAAGTACCTATTTTTAAGTGAACTGAATTCCAAAAACCAGAGTATGAGCAATTCTCCCTGTAGACACATAAATCACGATAGTTTCTTCCAACAAAGACTACAGGGACAGCTAGCATCCTCAGGGAGCTTTTTATTTTTGACTTTAATCTTAAGATTCAGAGTGAAGAAACACTGTTCTACAGCATGCACAGGATTTGATATTTTAAAAGGTTGCATGAAAGCTATTAAGTTACCCCCCTCACCTTAATAGATTCCTATTTTTCTTTAACACACTGCTGTTCTATTTGGTTATACCTGAGGGAGATGCAGAAACAACTGTATGTCACTTCCCATATAAAAACAGCATTTAACAATAAATAACAATTTACTTTTTTTATTTTATTTTTTTTAACAGACGAGACAAGCAAAACCAGTTAAGCACTATGCCTTGTGAAGGTCACCCACAGGCTAGGACCTCAGTATTAACTAGAAAGATAAAGGGGAACCTCCGAGGAACTGGTGTGCTACTCCCACACTCCTAGAGTTATAAATTAGGCTGGAGATCCACGTGTATGCTGGTGGGAGTCTTAAAATTCCTTGCATTTTACATGCAACATTATCATGAAGCATAGCACTGTCTGTCAAAAGATAAGCTTGTGATTCAAGTTGCAGTTCTTGCATTCTCCACAATGCAACCACGAATAAATATTTTAAACCTATCACCGTGATAATGAAGAGCCAGCAGCAGAACATTGTGTAAAATAATATATTATTATTGATATTCTAAATGACCCTCAGTTATGCAACATTTGTTCATTGTACTCTAATCTGACTTTTGTAGACATGATATGACATATATAATGGCTATTGTTCCTAAATTCTGAATTCAGCCTGTTGTAAACTGCTCCCTTTGCACAAAATTACTGTCTCAAAGGGTTAATTGTTCTTTTACTACACCCATAATCGAACTTGACCTAGAGAATCACATGGGCTATGCTCACAGGGGTTCTTAATAATTCAATTAAAAGGTCAATTAAAATGCTATGTATAAGGTAACTGCTAAGAAGTAAAAGTTCTATAAATGTGCTGGTTCTAAACAAGATGATGAACCGTATTCCTAAAATCCCACTACAAGCAAATTGACTCATGATGTGGATTATCTGGTACTTCATGTCATAAGCCGTCAGGGATCTCATTTAAATGGTGCTTAACTTTACATGGCAACCTACTAAAGTGGAACTAATGAAAAAGCCTGTGGTTCTCGGCTGATCTTTGCCTTGTTTACCTCAAGAAGAGAATTCTCAGGATTGGTGCAGTAATTTACTGGACATTATTCAGCTTGTTAAAATAATCAGACACTTATAAATTAAAACATTGTAGTTTGCTTTATGCTTGCCATGTCTTCAAGGGTTTTTAAAGACACATCTGCACATTATAGATAAATAACTCCAATAACCTACAGCATTGTGGGTTTGAATCTTAACTTGGTCACAGAGACTTGCTATGTAGTAAAATGTCTCAATCCCACCCCATTCAAATGGAAATATATGCCATTAGGACACCATTGTGATACCAATACTGATCTTTAGTGGCTCACAGCATTACCAGCAATTATCATGCAATGCATTTGGATCAGGACACTAGCCTTGATAGGATGCAGCATCATGCTACTGCAGTGGAATACAAGTATGCATTATGTTATTGCGCTGGCTCTTTGAAACCACACATGGGCCCTTAGTGCTGAAGAATTGAAGATCAATTGAAGAGCACAGAACCCTACTTCAAACAGAATGCTTCTTCTCTCAGTCTCCTTTCTTCAGGGAGCCACAGTCAGTTCAGTTCTTGGTGGTGGTGGTGGTGGGGGGGGGATCAGCTAAGGTTGAACACATACCAAACTTAATAGTTATGTAACAAACAATTAATAAATCTGCATACACTGCAGTAGTGGACAAGACATGCATGCATTATCATAGCTCTGTTACTGTTACTATACTACACAACAGATATGTGGTGCTTCTGTAAATGAATTAAATTATGTCAATAGCTTTATTCAATGTACATTTAGTTAAAACTAATCGTTGTAATATGTTAGGAAGTTAAACACGTTGTACCCCTGGGAATAGTGGAACTGGTGGTGGGCGAACTAATAGCTGTTGCAATAACACTGGGAACCACAATTGAGGAAATCTTCTGAATGATAATCCTTAAAATATTACCGCAAGTGCACACAACCCAGCCTCATTTCTCCTTGAGGCATAACAGGTTTACATACATTCTTCTTCTTCTTCTTCTTCTTCTTCTTCTTCTTCTTCTTCTTCTTCTTCTTCTTCTTCTTCTTCTTCTTAAAGATGGATTGTAATTAATTTCAGGTTTTTTTTGCTTTTGCTGTCATGTTAAGTTTCAAACAAAGCTGACTGCCAAAACAAAAGTCCACATGCCATGTCTTCATCTTGGAAATCAACTCCTACTATAGCATTTGTTGAACCGCAACAACCAACAAGGGGACTAGTGGAAATGTTACACTATCTCTGTGTGTTCTGAAGTGAACTCCAGCCTGACAAAGTTAAATTATGTGCTGCCGTTGTTGTACTTTAATATGACTGTGGCTCCTCCATGTGTTTGATTGTATACAGGCCCTTTGCCACGGTTGCTTGGTGATGACACTAACAATGTCTGGCTGGTTAGTCCAAGATTAGTGCTAATCTGGGTCTATGAAACCATCAATTAGTGTTCCATACTGGTTCAAAAAACGATTTCAGGAAAATCACATCTTAATAAAATTGTAATTAAATGATTCCAGCTAAATATTCAGTGTAACAAAACACTATTCTGAAACAGTCGATTGTGGGGGCAGTGCAGTTTTAAGCATCAAACAGCCAAACCATAACAACTGCATGTTGAGATGACTGTAACCAAGATGACGGTGGAGTTGAATTGCCAGTGACCTGGGTCACAGAAATGTACTCAG
Organism: Polyodon spathula; assembly: GCF_017654505.1. Classification (NCBI taxonomy): domain Eukaryota; kingdom Metazoa; phylum Chordata; class Actinopteri; order Acipenseriformes; family Polyodontidae; genus Polyodon; species Polyodon spathula. The sequence continues at coordinate 36,469,117 of NC_054547.1, read as the reverse complement.
AATGCACAGCTACAGTGCAGCTTCAAAGGCTGGACTGTAGGCAAGCCCAAACCATCCCTGCAGTGAAGCCTTCCAACGAAAACAGTGGATAGCAGTGAAAATGGTTTTGTGGAATTGGCCTGGCTTGAATGTGGCCATTGCATTTAATCAGGAACTCTTTCAGGATGGGACCCATGCTGGTATAAATATTGGGTTTATGTTTGGATGGAATCCATCCTTTTACTTCTATCAAACAAGGAGTTAGTCAAGACATGCACATGTCTGGCTAAATCTGTGTGTTTCTTGTATCCCTTGCAAGGATCATCTTTCTGTTTTCACCTGTGTGGCAGCACATTGTCGATTCATTCCAGAAACATCCATGTTTCCAGCTGTATCACAATTTCACCCTAAACCTTAATGCAATCCTTACTTTAAAGTCACTATCATGCTGCAAAATTGCTGTTCAGTCTCCCAGCAAGACGGAAATATATTTTCTAAACAACATCTATGCTATTGATCGAGTGGAGCCAGAATTACCAGACACATTGTCAACTTCAGCATGGGATGTAATTGACTAAACCAAGAAGGGGAACAAGTACAGGGTGGGAGGCTTTTTTTGCTCGCTGTATCCTCATGTTTAGCCACTCAAGAACAAAAAAAGACATTTATTGCAGTGAAAGTGGATCCAGATTAATCCCAACTGCACTGCCACACAATCAGCACATGGTTTTCCTGGGTTTACAGGACAATCAGCCACAAATGGCGTAACCCTATTATTTAGACATTTAGGTTGTTTTGTTTAATTTATGAACATTCTCATTCCAGGCCATCCCTTAACTATGATGTGTACTTCAAGAGCTACCATATGCTGACGTTTGGATTAGCATTTGTTTAACAAGTGAATAGAAGCAGTTTGCTGCTGCAACCATGCCTTGATGCCTGCAATTTTCCATTGTTGTTTTAGTGCCAGATAGTTAACAGAGGTGATAATCTAAACAGTGGTTCTGGTAAATCAGTAGACAGTACTGGTAAGATAAACAACTGGGCTGAACACACCAATGATTTACACCACAGATACTTTGCAGCCAATAAATTAGCCAGTATATGAAATGTATTTAGGCAACGCTAGGCTAAAATACTGTATTAAAATATTGGAGACGAGACCATATCCAGTCTGTTTGTGATAAACTGCTGAACACTAGTGGCTTTTTACTTTTTTTGTAGAAGCTAGATAAATTTGCAACCTGCAAAGGCCTCAGTAATAGTTTATGTTTTAGGGAAGCCAGATTTTAATTGTTTTGTAAGCAGGGTCTATCTTGGTAGGACTGCTTGCTTCTTAAAATGTGAGCCAGCTATTTACTAACCATAATCTACAGGTATTAAAAATGATATGCATCATATACTGTGTACTGCATTCCAAAAATGTATCTCTGCTTTCCTCTTACAGTGCCCTCTTTATTTAGGACTTCATGTTATGACAGTTGTTTTATGGCCATTCTTTTGCAAATTAGATTGCTTCCCACTATTGCTTTGTCCTCTTCATTAACCTTTTTAACATGTACCTCTTCATCTCTGTCACCTAATCTTCCAACATCAGTGAGGTCCATGTTCTCAGTTTGTTTGTGAAAGAGAATGTAAAACACAGTGGTTGAAGCAAATGTAAATATTTATAGAAAGTGTTTTACATGAGGGGGTTCGGTGTTGGGACAGGATAAGGCATTGGCTTGGACCTCTCACCTGTTAAGACTTTGATCTCGGTTGAATTCAGGGTCAATGAAACCTCATGGTTGTGTGTTTCAGCAGGAGGACATACACAGAGTTGGACTCAGACCCACTCAGCACAGGTCAGTGCCTGCAAAGTATGAGAAACCAAGCAGAATGAGAAAGTAAAACTGAAAAGCTGGGCTGATTCATATTTATCATCATTTATGTTTTTATGAATTAACATGCATTTTTAAAGAAATATAGACTTATGTATGAATGTTTTCTATAACAAAAAAAATAGTCTATTTGCATGCAGATCTTTTCAGTGATGTCAGTTCTGTACGGTTCACTATTTCAAAGCAAAGGCAAAGGCACACTGAATTTCAAACATTATTCAGCTTCTCATAACATTAATTTAACTGTGCTTTCCTGCAGCTGTGTTTTTGTTTGTGCTAGTTTTTTTTTTTTTATCTACACAATTTTATTTCCTCTCAGATAGCCTTCAATAAAAAAAAATTAAAAAAAATCTTATATCTATATGAAATTATGCTGCAAGAATACAGCTGCTGTAGACTCTACTCATTCACAAACGCCACAAAAACATGTTTCTTTACTTCTCTATATAGAAGCCAAGCCTTTCAATCTCGTGAAGCTCCCAGACTCAAGTCTCAATAGCCCTGCCTTGGAAGACCTTCGTTTGAACTTCCCTCAGTCAGTATTTGCACTTTCCCTGACTGTGACCCCTGAGAATGGACAGAGATTTTGCATTCCATCACCCAGATATACGCTATTTAACTGAAATAAGAATTTAATATGGGAAAAATCTTACAGCTTCTCTCTGTTTTCAATCATTTGTCACAGATTAACTAGAAAAGTAATTAACTCATCCATACCAATTACTGATAAACACCATCAACTACAGTGGGTCTGGAATCTGTACTTTGAACTGAGTGTAAAAAAGACTTTCCTTAAAGAAAAAACTTTATTTTCACGGCACACTGCAATGTAGAGAATGTCTATAAAGTGCATTCCCTTTTTTTTTTTTTTTTTTTTTTTTTTTTTTTTTTTGATATTTAGACACCCAAGTGATTTAATGCTTGAATTATAGGTTCCTATATTAATCAGCGCTTTCAAAACTTAAAATAAACACCAGACAAACAGTTGAAATAATTATGACCTGCAAACCTGATTTAATTACTCTAAATGGGCTTTAAAAAAATATTCATTCAAACAAAAAACACACATTTTGATGAACTGAGCCCATAGTGGTTAAAGAATGAAAGATTACCAGTCCCACACTGCACCCCCACCACAAGTTAATGAGTTTACATTGTCACCCATTTCAAGAGTTTCGGTCCCGTACAATAATACAAAAAAAAAAAAACTTTTTGTATAATCTGTTTCACACAAACCAAGGATTATAATTACAGAAGAGACAGCTTTTACATGTCACTTGACTGCAGTTCAGCCAATTATCAATAAGCTGAAACAGGAAAAGATTAAACTACTCAAGGAAAACAATAAATCCTGAGCTACTTTAGGAAGGCAAGTTCTGAAGTTTTTATAATAAATCAAATGACAAAAATGTTCTTCAACAATGACTTTTGTGTTTTAGACATCTAACTAATACCTAATCCCCAGGGATAACCTGGTCCCGCCTGCTGTCCACCCTCCCCTGTTTCTATGGTTACTTTAGTAAAGGGGTCCGTGCATTTCTACTACTACCTTGCTTATACAAAATATATCCCTGTCAGCAATATGAGCTGCAGCTCTTGGAGGACCAGTGAATTAAAACACCTGCTCCCTGGTGGCAAAGAGTTATTTCTGGAACACGATCCTTCAGAAGACACCACCTCTGTGGAATACAACTTGATTTTGTGTCCCTGAAAGGAGCTATTTATTGACGCAGAGATACCTAGTTGAATTTCCTGTATTGTATGTGATGAATTATAGTGCTCATGAAATGTGACTGACTGGATTGCCAGTGGTTTTACTGTCCATGCTTTCCCGGGAGGGCCACCATACAAACAGCCATCTTTGAAAGAGTGTTGCTGACCAAGGTTTTAAAATCTATTTACCTCATGTTAGCATGAGCAGCAGGAGCACCTTTCCTGTCTATTTAAGATACATTGGTTCTCTACTCTGCTTGTTTTTTTTATTATTATTATTATTTTTTAATACTTTTATACTTTAATTTGAGATTATGTGAAATGCTGTAGATGGAAAAATCAGTTTCTTCCTGGTATCTAGTCACGTCCTGTGCTGTACGTCACATGACCCAATTGCAGATTCAAATTGATGCTTCAAAAAATATTTTTAACAGAAGAAAAGGGAGACCAGCCCTTGTCATTTTTCAGTGTGTTATTTGGTTCAAAGACATGCCTGCAGGGAGACTTCTACAGAAATTCAGACACTATATAGATATTATAAAATCATGAGAAAAGTATTATTGTGGAATTTAAATAACTTTGAGGGTGTGGTTCCTAAAAGTTATGAATGGATGAGCTTATTAAAGTTCAAACCAATAATTACAACCACAACAAAAGAAGTTAATCTTTTGTGCTCTCTACTGTACCGGGGAAAAAAAAAAAAAGCAATGATTTCAATTCAATCATTCAAACCAACAGACAAACTTCCTCTCTCTTTGAAAAAGACAAAAGAAAACAAATTCATTTTAGAATAATAGCCAGTTTATAAGATTATGATCACCCTACTGTTCAAACAGATAACTAAACCAATGTAAACACCACTATCAACTAATTACATATATGCAATACATTATTAAATGTTGAAGTGTGATGTGCTGGATTTATGCTGGTATCAACAATTTTTGAAGAAGGTAACTACACACTGACATGTAAACCACACTGTATTGCCTAGTTACTCTGATAAAGTGCTGCCCATTTTACTGTCTAGTATCAAAATGAACCTGACCCTGTAATAGTTATCCTTCTACATTTAGTGTTAGGCAATATCCATACATCATTTACTCAGTAACCTATTCTTTTTTCTTTATTTATTGAAAGTATTTTGAAGTCGTTACAGTCTTAATAACGGCCCACTGAGCCTTATTAGTTTCACTATAGTATGCGCCTGAAAAATGATATGATGTGCCACAAATCGCAGTTCTTTAAAGAAACCATATAGAATAACTCCCAATAGAGACAACTTCAGTTTTATGAGAAAAAGCAGAACATTTCAAGAGTGAACTTTCAAAGGAGGCCTCCTGTGACAGGATGTGTGCTTTTATATGACTTTCAAAAGTAATTTTTAGTCTCAGGGTTTGTTCCCTTTAAACTTTTTTATTACCGGGTATTTTACTTTACATAAAAGTTATGGCTTGTGTATGTTACATAGATTAACTATGAAATGATACCTTAATTTTTCCTGTTCCATCCAAAAGCAGGCCTGAGAGCTGTCAGGCCTCTGTTTGGGGTGTGGTTCTGCTAGAGCTAGGGGATGCTGGGTAGGCACTTGTTGGAGCACAACAGGCATGGAGGGAAGAGATTGAGGGCAATGCATTCTAGGACCCTTGCTCTGTGTATGAAGGGGGCTGTGTGTCGAGGCTAATCAGGTTAGAGGCTAATCTTACCTGAGACAAGTAGCTCAATGCAATTTCTGAAGCGACGATGCTGTCTACCTGTTTTTTTTTTTTTGGTTTATGTTTTGTTTTTCACAGAGGATTTATCCAGACAGTCAAACATTATTAATACATGTTAAAAACTACAAAACAATGGCACTATCGGTTGTGTGTCAGTGAAAAGGATCCTCAGACCTAAAATCCCTCGAGTCCTGAATGATGCATCAGCTCAGTATTGTATTAGATTGTTTACATCACGTGGATATGTTCTTTGTCCCCTCCTCAGCATTACTCAAATGCTGGGGACAAAATAGAATCTACAGATCAGTACTAAACAGTACATTTCTAATAAGATAGTGGAAATCTTTTAAGCAATTAATGTATGTCAAAGAAAATATTAAGGTTGGTTTTTCTTATGTGTTTCTCTTATAACCGGATATTAATTGTTAATTCCTGCCACCCGGACACAGATGCCAATTTCCGGACTGTCCGGGTCAAACCTGGACAAGTGGCAGACTTTGCCCTTTCCATTGACATCAGGGATGCCTGTATGCATACTTCCCACTGCCCCCTCATTCAGTGCTCCAGTGCTGTGATGCGCAGCAAATCGGTAAGTGTGTTCAGGTGCCTGTAACTAACAAATGGAAAGAACTTGGAAGACAATCAAATGAAAACAAAAGAGGAAGCCTGGGGCTTTCCAATGATATATCATGTGCCTGGATCACATGTTCCTAGAATAAACTACGGCATCCAGAAGACAGTGGTGCCTTCACTTGCTAGGAGAGAGCTGTGCGCATTGGGAGTCTTATCCATTTTGCATTGCATAAACAACACATTACACCAAACGATGGCCAGAAGTAAAGTTAAAGCAATTAAGTGGGCTCTAGCTGGGCTTTTAATTTACTTGGAAACTACCACTTTAAATGTACTGCTGGTGCAGTGCTACTGTGTGTGGTCATTATATCAACAAACATGTTTGTTTAAAAGTGTTTATTTTATGATCCTGCTTGCAAGCCTTCTTTAAGAGGCACAGACAATAACAGCTCAGTTTAATATCATCCTTGGAAGAGGTTACTTCTGCAAAACCCATTGTGTTGCTGCCAGAATCACCACAGCATTATTACTTAACATGTAATTCATTTTTGTGAAGACTGGGGAGTGTGGGTGTAGGGATAAACCATTTCCAAGCAGATCACACAGAAATAAAGGGGAACACTTTACATTAAGGTGCTGCTGATTAACGTTTTATAAATATAGTATATGCTTAATAATTATGTTATAGAGTATTAATGAAGCTTAATAGAAAGTGTTACCAATTAAAGCATAGCGCCAGTGGGTGACCATTAGAGCCATATTTCAAGTACATGCTTGAGCTTAGAGCTTATATCTAACACACAGGTCACAAGTTAGATGCACATGAAATCAGTAAGGAAAAATTCACATGCCCCTGTTTTTTAAATCACCCACGATAACAGGGATATATTTCAAACAAGTGGATTACCCTTTCAGATTTTAAGTTTTATATTTTTGTTCAAATATAAAAATATTGAAAGGAGCCGTCAATTTGAAGGCATTATAACAAACGTGGCTATAAATTGCAAATCCGTTTTTCAGCCAAGCTTTGAAGGAATGATGAATGTTGCTTTTAAAAGGATATATATATATATATATATATATATATATATATATATATATATATATATATATATATTTACATAAAGACACAAGAAGGATGTAGGATGTAGTGGTAGGATGATTATTGCGATCTGAAGTGGTATACTTCATTAAAGGCTTTAATTGGAAAATGCCAACTGGAACTTTAAACAACAGTTTTAATTATTCTACAGTCTACCAGTTTTTCTTTGAAATTCATTACCATAGTGTGTCAAAAAGACATGCATATCTGTTCATGTATGATTCGTCTCCAGTATGTTCTTACAGCTATCGAAATGAGAGGACAGTGGAGTTTAGCAGTAAACATACGCGGTTTTCGTATTGTACTTTTATATAACATGTGCACCATTTCTCATAATCCCTATTGATCTCATAGGGCCTGATCCATAAACCTGTGAACAGAGGCTGATGCAGTTCTGGACTGAGCCAACAGTGGCCATATTTCAATAGCTAACTAATATATAAAACACTGAATATTATATGTAAATTACATTTCAGTGTTCAGGCAAAGGCAATATCTCAATAAAAAACCTAGGATTAAACTGCTGACCTGGGCACCATTGTTGTTTATCACAGTATTGACTTTGCTCTCTGAAAGATTCCTATAGAAATTCTGCATAATGGATGACTTGCTGATTTCTGCACCCTTCCTTTCAAGCGTCAGGCAATGCATGCACAGTCTTCTTGTGCTGCGTAACTTTGAAATGCTGCCTTCACTGTACTCTGCATGCTGCTGTTAATGGGATTGAAAAAGTACTTTTCACCTCCATAGAAAGAAATCACTAAAGGAAACAAAGTGAAGAAAACATAAATAAAATCATGAGTGACACCTCATTGTCTGTAAGATCTTACAAGACAAGAACAAGGTTAAAGGGATTTCTGAGGGTGTTGACAAGAGCAATTTCCCCTGCATGTCTAAGAAGAGCTGTGCGTGCTTGCCTACCCACCACTGAACCAAGATCCCCACAGCAATGAGCATTTGTTTTTCTTGAGATTGGCACTTGCTCTTATCTTTGCTTAAGTACCTATGTGAGAGAGTGCTGAAGCATGAAACATATCATTTCAGTGCCAAGCAGTTGCCAGGCAGGAATTCCTTTGGCAATGTACATCACTGGTCTGTCAAAGTAGCTCCACCATAACCAATACAGAGCTCTCCTTTCTGACTCCAGCAAGACATTCCCATTGTACAGACCACTGGGTCTGCAGACTCTCAGAGCTGAGCCTTTTCAATTAAAGCCTTTGAGGTCTGTTGGATAACATGGAAAACGGAGAATTAACGCAAGATGCAGGTATTTACAGTTTTGCACACTGTTAGTTTTGCTGAAAAAGTGGCAGAGAAGGTATGAAGAATTGATAACTGCAAGATTGAATGAAATAAATGCTGATGGCAGAAATGGGCCAAACCCACAAGTCTGTACATAAAAAAACAGTGGCAGTTTAGCAGCTGAAGAAACTACAATCACCTAGTGCTGGAGCGACCAATACACCCAAGATAGCGTAATTTAACACTAACCCTAACCACAATCACCCAGTACTGGAGGGACCGATACACCCAAGATAGCATAATTTAACACTAACCCTAACCACAATCACCCAGTACTGGAGGGACCGATACACCCAAGATAGCATAATTTAACACTAACCCTAACCACAATCACCCAGTGCTGGAGGGACCGATACACCCAAGATAGCGTAATTTAACACTAACCCTAACCACAATCACCCAGTGCTGGAGGGACCGATACACCCAAGATAGCGTAATTTAACACTAACCCTAACCACAATCACCCAGTGCTGGAGGGACCGATACACCCAAGATAGCGTAATTTAACACTAACCCTAACCACAATCACCCAGTACTGGAGGGACCGATACACCCAAGATAGCGTAATTTAACACTAACCCTAACCACAATCACCCAGTGCTGGAGGGACCGATACACCCAAGATAGCATAATTTAAACCCTAACCCTAACCACAATCACCCAGTGCTGGAGGGACCGATACACCCAAAATAGCGTAATTTAACACTAACCCTAACCACAATCACCCAGTGCTGGAGGGACCGATACACCCAAGATAGCATAATTTAAACCCTAACCCTAACCACAATCACCCAGTGCTGGAGGGACCGATACACCCAAGATAGCATAATTTAAACCCTAACCCTAACCACAATCACCCAGTGCTGGAGGGACCGATACACCCAAGATAGCATAATTTAAACCCTAACCCTAACCACAATCACCTAGTGCTGGAGGGACCGATACACCCAAGATAGCATAATTTAAACCCTAACCCTAACCACAATCACCCAGTGCTGGAGGGACCGATACACCCAAGATAGCATAATTTAAACCCTAACCCTAACCACAATCACCCAGTGCTGGAGGGACCGATACACCCAAGATAGCATAGTTTAGGCATAGTATGAGAACACAAAAGAATAGAAGAACACACAAAGATACCATAGTTTAGGCCTCTGTGCACTTCTTTGCATCATTAGAAACAGTGGCGTCGCTAGGATTTTGTTGGTGTTTTTCACAACTAAAAATGCCTGTTTAAAAAGCAGTGACGAGCCAGTTTATGAGGAAAAATACAGTAGAGGTAACGACTATACAGGTTGTATAAATGCTTGCAGACTGCATTCTGTCAATGTATTTCAATGCATTCAAAGGACTAGAGCTTCGAATTAAAATGGAATTATTTTATATAAACTTGATATTTAAGAAATGTTTCATAACCAATGACTTTTGTTGAAACACTGAAAAATAATATCTTAAAAAAAAATAATAAATAACCACCGAGGATTAATGAAAGGCGGCCGGCTTGGATAGAGCAGCAGTGCTCCACGCTGCATTATACAAATCTTAATCAAACTATTCTGTGGCAGACGCCTGCAGGAAACAGATGTTTGTTGATTAAATGTACAAACAGCTCCAATATGGGCAGCTCTCTGTGCTTTGTAACAATTGCTCTCTAATTGAAATAGCTTTTTAAACGATGGCTTTGATTTTTTTTATTCAATGCTCACTTTTGTCAATCACAGGTTCAATTCCAATCGAAGAATAACAGATTGGAAAGCCACTGGTGCCAAGCCTCTGGCTACTGTGGAGGACTGACTGGATAGTTTACAATGAAGCAAACTGAGTGGGATTCTAATATTACACCACATAATCATTTGTTTTGAATAGTTTTATGCTGGGTCTAGCAGGAGGTCAGTTCCAGTATGTTTATTCAGGAATACATGATTTTTGGCATTTGGGGTACAAGAAGAAAATTGTTCCGCAAAACTATTTAATCATATTTGTTTTGCACATAACACATTTTAACATAGGACCAGTACCTTACCATATTGTACCGTTCTCTATACTTGTGCTTCCCATTGAACAGGTTCATTTTATCTGCATCTTTAGTTTCACTGCTTTATTTTAGGTTCTATGTTAAGATTAAGGTCAATAATAACAAATGAATATGTATTTAGAAAAAAGAACAGTTAACACAAGTTCATTGTGAACAGGGGTAGCTAATATGAAATTCCTGCGTCATTAATTGTTCTTTACTTCTTATGAATTCCATATACAATTCAGATTTTAGTAATAGTCATAGGTAATAAGGTAACAATTTAAGTTCTAAGGTAAATCTAAGATTTCAGCCCCAGAGTTAGTGGTAACACAAGTTGTACACCCTGCAACAATATACTTTCTGGCTACTCCCTCTTCAAATAACTAACCATATATTGAAGTTGAACACATACAAACTTGATACAAACTGACTACAAAAGTACAAATGATTCATGCTGTTAAAATACTATATCTCAGAATGGCTGTTAGCTTTAGTTTAATAGTCTTGCATTTAACATGCAATTGTTACACAGCACCACATTTGCTCATTTGGCTAGGAGGTAAAACATTGCATTGCAAAAACAAGGCTGCCGACAATAAGAAACAGATCATCTCTTTTGGAGGCTCGGAGCGTTCACAGGATATAAATTACAGAGCTGGAAGGACAAGGTTACATTTGTGCGTCAGATGTGTTCAAGACAGTGGCACAGAGCAGCTGATCCTTGTGCAATGAGATCTAGCAGCTCCTAACTCGCAAAGAAATCAGCCTCACAGAACCTCCACTTGGCTGGCAGAAACTGAATGACACCTACAGTGTATCAGCAACACCTCTATCAAATTAGACATGCCAAATGAAAGTAGACAGACACAATGATTGAGGTTGAGCTGAATCAACTTTAATAACCACTGCTGTCTGACCTGGGAAAATATATCTGGTGTAATGCGATTATGGTTTGCCAGGTTTCGCCGGGATCATCCCAGGCTTTACAGATTTCAATATGCCTTCCTTGTGTAACAGGACAGAGGCTGGGTGTGAACTGGTGATCACTCACTCTGCAAGCGCAAGGCTTGACTAAAGGTGTGATTATTGAGCTTGTAGAACTGACTCAATCCATAGCTGTGTACCTCAGACAACTGGCTATTCCACAAGCACACAGAACCCAACAGATTTAATCTTCCTGCCTGTAACATGTCCACATTCACATCCATGTACTGCTGACAGACAGCAACACAGAAGCAGTAAAGTACTAGTTCTTCTGATTAATTAGATAACCCAGCATTTCAGAATTTGAAACACAATACCGATTGCTTGTCAACACTAATAGTATGTAAATATCCACCTGTTTGAATGCAGATTTTCCTAATAAGCTTAATACTGTAAAACGTCAATGACCCTTTAACTTTGGAGATTCTGTGTCTTGAGAATGGTCTTAAAATAAGTAAAATAACTGTACCGGTGTCTATCGTTCAGTATAATTTATCTTTAGCATAAACCTTAACTAAACTAAATAAATGCTATGTGTGGCACTGATGAATAACTTGACTTTAACGCATGTGCAAACATGACCGTGACTAAAGAAAAGTGTAGTAGCGTGAATACAATTGCCATTTTCTGTAACAAAATTTGAAAAACATTTTTAAATGTAATGATAGGTTTTAGAAATGCACCGGGCCTCTACTGTGTACACCCGAATCAATGATAATGAAGGCCTTCAAAATCGCCCTGAAAATAACAATTACATTTTTTAAATAACCCCTTGAACTCCTGGTTAATTAAGATTTCAACAGAGAGCTCTATAAAGGCGTGCAGCTGTTGTGATAGTGAGATGCAGCATTTTCCAATGGAGGAAATATCTGTCATAT
>NC_054547.1:36436974-36454474 GCF_017654505.1 Polyodon spathula | reverse complement strand
GGCCCTGTGATTATAATAATGGCACACAGTGACTTAAGTACTATACCTATACAGCTTAAGTGACAGCTAAATTTTCAGGTTCTGTTTTCTAAATAAATAGACCTGATACATTAATAAAACCTATAGCACTCTGAACACGCCTGTCACACAGATGCAGCAGTGACATGCAAAGAAAAGAAAAAAAAATAAAAATCTTAGGCGCGACTGCTGGGTTAGCTTTCATTCTTCTGGTGATTTTTTCTAGAACAGTCGCTGATCGTTAAATCCTTTTTTTTTTTTTTATTGAATTGAGGCTCTTTGGGGATTTTTGCCACTATCTTGCAAGCACAGTCCCAGGATCCAGGGTAAAGTGGAGCTGCGTCCTGTGGGAGTGAAAATGCTTTTTAATTCAACTTTGATTTCCTTTTTTTTTTTTTTTTTTTTTCTGTTGGGGAGGGGGCTGCCCCCTGCCCCCTGAGACTGGGACTACCCGACTCCGTCAATGGGCTGAGCATCAAGAACCGACATTTATTCTTTATTATTTCTTCTCATTAGGGTCTGATGAAGACTACTTCAGTTTAATAGTATGTCCCATATATATATATATATATATATATCTATATATATATAATATATATATTCTAATATATATATTATATACTATATATTTAAACATTTCGAGGTCTGAGAGACCGGTTCAAAGTAAACATTTCCCAATTTTATCTGAGGGAAAAAAACTTTTCTGCTTATTTGAGAGTCTTGGAGCCACTTGTCCTTACTGCAGACATGCTGAGGCAATATATCTGGCGTGAAAATCTAAAATTAAAAAGCTGAAAGGCTTAACAGACTCACTGATCCACAAAATGCGCCACTTCTGTGCTTAAAAGTAATTTTGGTTTTGCAATCAATACACAAATTAGATTCTCCCACTTAGATTCTGCAGCACAGAATTATGACTAGGGCAACAATTTTACTATTTAGCCCATAAGCGTTAAGCTTACAGACTTATGAAGCTACCCTGCCTCTAGTTAATTGTTCCAGCGTTTTCCTAAGATGTGCACAGGTCCTGCAGACTATTGCAGGATTACTCCAGCAGTAAAATAAGACAATGGGTTTGAAGTAGTCAAATCAGATGAAGGTGATTGCAGTCATTACCTGATTTTCTGTTTGTCTTTCCCTCTCAAATTACCACGGCAGTTTAACCCTTTCATTTCTTGTTGTTACTCCTGTATTCTGTGCCTGAACGGATCTGTCATTTAGCAGCAGCTACTGTAACCCTTTCAGTTAGTTTGCACAGTTGCACAGCTAGTCTACCTACCACTGCCTTTCAGCGCAAAATAAAGTTGTTTGTATAATAAAACCATTAAGCTAAAGAAGACCATTTCTCTCCCTGTCTGTCTGCTGTTTTGTTTAATAATTAATGAACGTAACACCTTCCATTTTCATAATAATAATACTAACACTACTACTACTACTACTACTACTAATAAATAATAATAATAATAATAATAATAATAATAATAATGTTATTGAATTTCCAAAGAAATTTCAAGGATAGCTGTTAATAAGAAACACAATCAAATTAATATTTTTTTTTTTTTTTTTTATTATTTTATTTTATTATTATTACTCATCATTTTAGAAAAAACAAAAGTATTTTTATACACAGTGGAGTGAATTAAACTGCAGAATATTCTAAAATAAATTACATTATCTCTTTATGCCTTTCAGTTTTAAGAAATAATACAAAAACATATGAAAAAAATAACTGCATATTAACAAATTTATGTACTGTACAGAAGTAGCGACTGGAGTATCACTTTACAGAATTAAATCATTTTTCTAATTGGTTCACTTAACTAGAATATGAATAATTAATTTTAATTGAAAAGGCATTTCACTCTGTTGTATAAAAGTAAATGGAGATGCTAGATTAAAACAAAACAAAAAAAAAAAAACACTGGTCGAATATTTACAGACATCTAAAACTAAAATGTAATCTGTTTGCAAAGTTAACAAACTACTTTGACAAACTTAGGGAACTGAAATAGCTAGTTTGAACACTATGGACCTTGTTAGCAGCAATAACACATATTTTCTATCGTGTCTGCATGGTGGTCTGCTGACACTGTTGTAAAGGACAGCTTTTCAGAACGTTAAAGCACTTTCTTTGGGATTATTCGGTAGGATGGGTGCTGTACTGCACAAAACAAAAAAATAATTATTTGTCACTTTTCTTTTTGACAAGCACCACCACATATTATTATTATTCAAAAGTGGATTACAATTATTAAATAAGTACCAAAATATACTTTTAAATAAATACAAGGGTGTATTATTATTAGTACTTCATTCATGACCGTTAGCTTGTAAACACATTCTTTTTACCAATCATTGTTAAAATAATCACACATTCTCCCTAACACTTTTTTTTTTTTTTTTTTTTGCAAGTCCCAGGTGTGCTGGAGACACATCAGGGAATCAATTACGTTAAGAACTACATCATTTAAAAAAAAAAAAAAAAACATAATAATTTACAGTATTCAATAACGCACCTCTCTAAAGCTCACCTTTTAAGATTATGACACTGGTTGCATTTTTCAAACGGAAAAGGCAAGACATTCCCACCAACATGCAACAGCCCCTTTTTGCAGGAATATTTAGCAGAATTTTCCAGGTGAAGAAAAGTTTTGTTGCAGAATACTAATCACAGGCAGAACACAATTTTTACAGTCTTGAGGTCTGGTCAGTGGAAGTCCAGAAAGCTCTCTGGGTTCATTCAGAAAGGTTGTAGAGACATACAAAAAGAAAAGCAGTTTCCAGTAGCCGAGGTAATCTAACACAGAAAGGCTCCACTGTAGGGAATTGGCAACATACTTCAGGCCAGGTCTAAGACTTCTCAGAATATCCTGAGGAAATGCTTCATTCTAGCCCAAAGCTGTATGTCTGCGGTTGATCCCACAAACACTATAGTGTTCAGAGTTTGGTGTTTCAGCCGAACACAATGTATGGCAGCAAATCAGAAATAGATAGCTACAAAAAAAAAAAAAAAAAAAAAAAAAAAAAAAAAGGTTCATGGTTTTTCACCAAAGCACAACATCAATTTGACATGGATAGATGAATGCTCTTCCAGCTTCCACCATTACTCTGCAGGCACTCCCAGTAAGACCCTTCAGTTCCGTACGTCCAAGCATCAAGCAATGCCGCAGACAAAAATATCTTTATTTCAAAGGGCAAGGATGAAGTCATAAAAGTGCCGTTTTTTCTTTTCTTTTTTTTTCAATTAAAGTGCATGGATGAGGTAAACTAATTTTATTTATTTTATTTATTTTTTTATATATAGAGTCTTAAGTTTATACAGCAGTGGCTCAGACAGGAACCATTCTGTCTTGCATTTGTTGCATCTGGGTCCTCATTCCCTGAACGCTGCTCAGGATCTTGTTCTGATGTGCAGCCGCTGCAATTCCGATTCTGTCCAGGTCGCTGTGAATAGAACATACAAACTAAAATTAGATTCACGCGCCGTCAAAAGATATGTGACGTTCCCGTTAAGACCAGACTTGAATGCTCCCCACTTGGCTTCAGCAATAACAAATAGGACTTAAATTTCAGTTTCAACAATCTTCAACTAGACTGAACGGAGGGCTTGCTTACTTACTCTTGGTTCATGTGTACCACAGCTTCCAGAGTGGTATAGCCGGCAGCTGTGAAGTTATCTTTATATTTTTCCATCTTGATGGCCTGAAGCCAGTCACCTACAGTGCCCAGTGAGGAGAATTCAGGACTGCTGGGGTCCAAAAGGGTGGTGTTAGGCCTGTGAACACAAAGCATAGTCTAGGTTAGTACAGGAATCTACATTGGAGTGCAGTGCTGTAGAACAGGTTACACAGCTGCCATCACACTACACCCCATATTATTAAATATGAATTTCACAGAATCAATTGAAAAAAATTAAATGACTGATTAAATGACTCCTGGCACTTCAGCCCATAAACAAAGTGCTTAATATAGGGTTAAACATAATAAGAACAAAATGTATAAGATACAAGAGTGACAAGATAATTTATTGTCCGCCCTAAGGAAATTGTAAGTTAATAAACACAAACAGCATATGTGCTGCGATGCAACTATTTACATACCGCAGAGGCAGTTTATTTAATTAGCCGAGCAAAAATGCAGAAGGAAAGGTTTTCAGGGAACCATATGTTAACCATCTTAATGTTCATGTTTGCACAAGAGAATTGCAGCAATCAAGCCCTTGAAAAAGGTATTGCATCTCCTCAAATAACATCTAATGCTACAGATTTGTTACTGCATCAAAGTAACATTTCTAGGGTACTGACTCCCAATGCGAACGAACGCCCTTTACAATACATTATGTAACAGGCCATTAAATATTTAGAATTAGCAGTTAGGTGGAATGTGGACAGACTGCTGGGGTTAAGGGATATGATTTCCTCCTTAATAATTTAACGAGCTATGGATCTATTTGCCAGCCCGCAGCTACGCCACAATTGAAATGGCAAAATGGCACTTTGGACGGCATTCAGGCAGTCTCGCCCGCCGTTACAATTACTTGTCTGTGGTGCAAATAGTCACACTGAGGCCTTTGTGAACCCGCGTGTCATAAAAGGCTGCAAACCTACAGTGTGACATCGGCAGAGGACACTGTCCCCCTCAGATGTTTTTACACTAAGGCATAGACACAATTAGCTCACCCTTCTGTGCCTTTACACATTGTTGTTAGTTAAGCACAATTTCACAGTGTCTTCTTTTGCAGGGCCAAAATGTGAAACCCTATTCCTTGAAGATGATTGTAACATCTATTAGCTATTTTTGGGGGAGAACAAATTAACTCACTACAAAGGTGAAATGGGTAAATTTTAGTTTCAAGCAATGCTGCAAATTGTATAAAGATACGTAATTCTACACAAAGCTAATATAATTCACATATTTTGTTTTATTTTTATTTAGACACATTAACAAGGGTGAACATGTATGCTTACATATAATCAGTTAAGATGGTTAGACATGTATAATCAGATACATAAATAAATATTCTTCAGGAAGGGAATGAAACTGCTGAGCTTATAGATCCTTTGTTGGAGGCCCTCATCTGAATTCAGGGCCAGTAGATAAAGCTCCGCAATCTGGCAAGGATCGAGGCATACGATTTTGTAAATACAGCAATTTACGAGCGTTCAGCTTGCTTGTCACATCCAATCTACTCTCTAATGCATCAGAGTTAGTAAATTGTCCTGACAGTGACCTTGTGTTCTCGGCTCCCGTCCTCTTCAGGCTGTTGGGGTTGCGGATCAGTTTGTCCAGCATGTTGACGATCTGTCCGAACTTGGGCCTGTCGCTGCGTTCCTTCTGCCAGCAGTCGAGCATCAGCTGGTGCAGGGCAACAGGGCAGTCCATGGGGGGAGGCAAGCGGTAGCCTTCCTCGATCGCTTTAATTACCTTGAGAGGAAGAAGAATCACAGTTAAGCTGCTGTGCACATCTCAGAGTAGAAGTAGATATTAGACACATGGAAGCGGATTGAAAAGACACAGTAATACAGTAATAAATTAAGCAACATTGATATATGATATACAGTTTACAGTAACTAAACGCTCTCTACGGCTACACACCGCTGTGCATTGCTCGTTATTTATTTCATCATCTCCTGGACAAAACCAAAAAATCGTTAATAGGCCAACACACTTGAAATCATCTAGCACTAATTTTGCACTGAAAACACACAGACACACCCACACCCACACACACACACACAAAAAGCATTTAAAACGTGTGAAAACTTACATCCTGATTGGACATATCCCAGTACGGCCTCTCTCCGTATGACATCACTTCCCACATGACGATTCCGTAGCTCCACACGTCGCTTGCTGAAGTGAACTTCCGATAGGCGATTGCTTCGGGGGCCGTCCACCTGATAGGGATTTTACCCCCCTGTAATTTAACACACACACACACACACACATACATACATTATTTAGCCAATAAAAGAACATTCTTTGTGTACTGTTTCTGCAGAGCCAAGTTAGGGTTATAGTGAGAAAGTTTCCGCTTACCCGAGTGGTGTAGGCTGCCTCTGGGTCATCTTCCAGCACTCTGGACATGCCAAAGTCTGACACTTTACACACTAAGTTGCTGTTAACCAGAATGTTTCTTGCAGCCAGATCCCGATGTACGTAACTCATGTCAGAGAGATACTTCATTCCAGAGGCTATTCCACGCAGGATTCCAACCAGCTGGATCACTGTAAACCTTCCATCGTTTTTCTACAGAACACACAAACACAATATCGGTTACAAAAGCTTGTCTGAAAAACCCATTGCATTGTATATTCAGTCTCGTTTCAGTTTTTTTTTTTCTTCTGTATACAGCTTATGGTAAACTACTTCTTTTTATATAGATTGTAGAAACTTAAGAGCATTCCCGTAATCAGCTTTCTTCATGGGGAAATTGAATTAAAAATAAATAAATAAGTAAAACTGACACCAGATACATCAGATAGATGCCTGCGACCAGCTGCCGGGGAGGCTATTTGAATCTATCATCAGTTTGATGGACGGCTTACCCTGAGGAATGCATCCAAGGACCCATTCTCCATGTATTCAGTTATGATCATTACAGGTTTACCTGGAGTTGGGAAAAGGAGACATAATTATATAGCAAACAGTTCCGCTAATGAAATGAAAATCGGCACTGCACTACATCACTCTTGCACTAATTTCATTACAAAATAGAAAACTTGCGCTTCCGTATGAGATGAATTATTAAAGAGCAAGTCTGCCTTCTGTCTGGCAGATTAACCCTTCAGTGATTTTGTTTACAGGGATTTCTTTGGGACCCATCCCCAATGGAATACACAATCCCCCTAAATAGTTTTTCATGCACACTGAAATGGAACTCTGGAGATTCCAGTTTATATCTGTAAATGTGTCTTGTAATTGTAATTTCAGGAAGCCTCATTCAAACATGCATCCTCCTTCACCCACGCCACATTATTAAACGTTACTACTTCGGAACGCAAAAGAGTTTTTATTTTGGCAAAAACACACACTTTAACACCAGATGAATGAGGCTTTATGTTCTCAATGTTTTTTCAGTTCCAGGCCATATTTTGGGACATGGAGTGCATCTAGAAAGAAGCATTTCTCTCTGTTGTTTTATATATTTACCACCATGGAAATATAATAACTCAGAACAGCTCTGGCAACAACAAATCAAATCCAGGAACACCGTTCCTGCGGTAGCTTAATTAACCTGCCTCCAGCAAATGAAAACACTATCAAATAAATGAGGATCGGTAATTGCATTTTTCCTCATTCCCCAGTATTGATATACAATTCCATTGCGATGATCCAACTTTGTTTGTATTCAAAGATGCTCTCAAAAGTTACTGGAGCGACAGTTTGAAATTAAGTTTGAAAATGCATGCCCCCTGACCACAACATCTTATTTGCATTTTCATGTTTTGTTTACCGACTACACCAATTTATCCAAGCTATCAAGAATCAGACAGAGAGATGAGATGAATGCCTTACTACCTGACTGTGATTGGGAAAACCAACAGCTTGACGAACCAATGCCTATTACAGCAGAGTGCTGTCTGCTGGGATGCAGACAATGGCATGCAATAGGTCAGCTCCCTCATATTGGAAATTTCAATGACTGTTTTAATTTAGCAGAAGCTACATTATGCAAATGACACAATCCATTTATCATCACCAACTCAAATGGCATTAACAGTTGTGGGTGTAATGGGTAAGCCTCCCCTTCCTATTCAACCTTTTTTAAAAGGAGTGCATTAAACATTATTAAGTTTTTTTTTTGTTTTTTTTTTATTAAAGTAATGGATTCTTAACAGTCTACCTGCAGACTCTAAGGTCTAATTGATTTACTAAAAAATAAACAAAAAAAGAAACTAACTAAAACATCAAAACAACAAAAGCAGCGGAGTGAATATAAGATGATATCTGCTGTGCACCCATGCAAGTCTCCTCTTCTATTTCTGTTTTTCCCCCCACACATCTTCCAGAGTCATATTCAATAATTCATTATTATGACTAGGATGAGCAGCCAGTGCTCTGAACAAGATCTCCTGCACACTTCCCAGGCACATGTGAGCTTGCAGACACGGTGAGCTTGCAGACATGGTGAGCTTGCAGACACGGTGAGCTTGCTGATACTGTGAGCTTGCAGACACCGTGAGCTTGCAGACACCGTGAGCTTGCTGATACTGTGAGCTTGCTGATACTGTGAGCTTGCAGACACTGTGAGCTTGCTGATACTGTGAGCTTGCAGACACCGCGAGCTTGCTGATACTGTGAGCTTGCAGACACTGTGAGCTTGCTGATACTGTGAGCTTGCAGACACGGTGAGCTTGCTGACACTGTGAGCTTGCAGACACTGTGAGCTTGCTGATACTGTGAGCTTGCAGACACGGTGAGCTTGCTGATACTGTGAGCTTGCAGACACGGTGAGCTTGCTGATACTGTGAGCTTGCAGACACCGCGAGCTTGCTGTGAGCTTGCTGACTGTGAGCTTGCTGACACTGTGAGCTTGCTGATACTGTGAGCTTGCAGACACGGTGAGCTTGCTGATACTGTGAGCTTGCAGACACTGTGAGCTTGCTGAGCTTGCTGAGCTTGCTGACTGTGAGCTTGCAGACACTGTGAGCTTGCTGATACTGTGAGCTTGCAGACACTGTGAGCTTGCTGATACTGTGAGCTTGCAGACACGGTGAGCTTGCTGATACTGTGAGCTTGCAGACACTGTGAGCTTGCTGATACTGTGAGCTTGCAGACACTGTGAGCTTGCTGATACTGTGAGCTTGCAGACACTGTGAGCTTGCTGATACTGTGAGCTTGCAGACACTGTGAGCTTGCTGACACTGTGAGCTTGCAGACACTGTGAGCTTGCTGATACTGTGAGCTTGCAGACACGGTGAGCTTGCAGACACGGTGAGCTTGCAGACACGGTGAGCTTGCAGACACGGTGAGCTTGCAGACACGGTGAGCTTGCAGACACGGTGAGCTTGCAGACACGGTGAGCTTGCTGACACTGTGAGCTTGCTGACACTGTGAGCTTGCAGACACGGTGAGCTTGCTGATACTGTGAGCTTGCTGATACTGTGAGCTTGCAGACACGGTGAGCTTGCAGACACTGTGAGCTTGCTGATACTGTGAGCTTGCAGACACTGTGAGCTTGCTGATACTGTGAGCTTGCAGACACTGTGAGCTTGCTGACACTGTGAGCTTGCAGACACGGTGAGCTTGCAGACACGGTGAGCTTGCAGACACGGTGAGCTTGCAGACACCGCTTGCTGCTGGAAGCATCTCCTTCTTCATTCCTGCTTACAACAGCGCTATTCGCTAAAAGCCACAACGCAAATAAAGATCAGAAACCAGTACAAAAGACAGGAATGAATTTGGTCACAATACACTGCATCTGCTTCACAATCAACCAAGTATTTCATAGACTTTCATAGGTGGCTTGGCACACATGAACACATATACAAGCACTGCACTTGCTTTGGGTATTAATTTCACAAGTAGCCTTGGAGATGGCATACCACTTTGAATCCTAAACTCATTTAAAGCTGACAAGATTAAGGACTAGTGCTACATACAGATTTCCACCTATTAGCTATCAATAGCTCTGCTCCATCTGTTGTTTCATAGGGAAAACGCTGCACATTTTGTTTCAAGTTGGCATCATAGCAAGCCCTGCGTTGGTTGCCAGAGTTCGACTTACATTTAGTCACAACTCCCTCCAGGTGGATAATGTTCGGGTGGTCAAACTGTCCCATGATGCTTGCCTCACTCAGGAAGTCCCGCCTCTGCTTATCGGTGTAGCCCGCCTTCAGGGTCTTGATAGCCACACAGATCTCTCTCTTGCCCGACATTTTTAGGCGGCCACTGCACACCTCTCCAAATTCTCCTATTTAAAAAATTAATAAAAATGTCAGCCAAAAAAATTAAAAATAAAAAAAACTAACAAAAGAAAAGAAGAGACAGTTTTATTAGCCGGAAATGTCACTTACCGACTCCAATTACTTTTTCAATCTTAATGCAGGAGGCGTCAATTTCTTTGGCAAACTCGCGGACAGCCTGGTTGGGGTCTTCGTAGGTAAAGGGATCTACATATGTTCTGACACCTGCCAAGCAAATTGACATCACAGTTAGACAACATGTTAAGAGGTGCACAGGTATTTAACCTGAGGAATATACTACTCAAATCCAATCTTATCGAGCCAGTAGTTTCACAGCATCAGAAGTACCTGGCGATCAGTCCACACCCAGGTAATACTTCTTTGCTATATTATATATATATATATATATATATATAGCAAAGCTATTAATCTTTTACCTTGGTGTAAATGTTTCTCTTCATCTGCATCTTGCTTTGCCTTGCTGTACTTGCTGCGCCTGGTAACGGAAAACAACAACAATAAATTATAAGACAAGAACACTACTAACAGAGAAAGGAAGCTGCTCAAGTCTGAAGGCACTGAAGAGACCGTCCCCTTTAACAGCAGATGTATGAAGGTATGAAGCAGTGAACCTCATAATACTGAATTAAGAACATGCCTCCTTACATTCCACTGAAAGTCTTTACAATCCATTGTTGAAGCATATTGGTTGAAACTACATCTAGCATCCTTTATCTTAATAATTTCCAACTCTGGTCCACAGGGAGCACGAACGGCCCCAGCTTTATTCTGTTAGGGCTTATTAATATTCATTTGAATTCTGCATTGCATTTCACTGCGCTTCTTCAACTATTACAAATCTTACGGAGAGCAATCTCTCAATATATGTTCAGGAACTTGTTAACGTGTTACAGTACTAAGGTGTTCGGCCCGCAGCAATCTTAACAATATATTACATGTTATTGGTCATGTGTAATCCCCATCCCCCTGACAAAAATCAGTACGCCGATTTGAAAAAAGAATGCAGGGCCATCTGCTTTGTGAAAACAAACACACAGCTTACTGTTCAGACATTTAATTACAGTCTGAAGTGCCCCCTCTCCTGCCCTACCTTTCTGTCTGTCACCTGTTGACCCCTACAGGGCCTAAGGCAGCAGGACACTGCTGTGCCAAATTACATGGGACAGCAAAAAACGCCCTCATTAGTTAGTCGTTGAGCACAGAGGAGTCCACTGAAATAGGTGGCATGGGGTTGGGACTAATAGGGAGTCACCTGCTGGAACCATGGAAGCTCTTTGGAAGAAAGAGTTTTGAGTTCAGGTAATTAGAGAGGTGGATTTTGAGGTCAGGGGTCCAGGTAAGAGTCTGTGAAACCCCGGGGATCAGGAAGGCCTGCAGGCCTCAAGGTGAGATGCGGAGTTCTTTGTTTCTAAAAAGCTCCTCCGCGACACAAAAGGGATGCCAGCGGGAGTTTGGAGAAGTAACGCTTTGTTGTTGGAAGTCTTAAATTATTCCCAAAATAAAAGGTTGACCGCACTCTCTCAAGCAAAGTCCGGAAATTGATTTACTCATTTCAACTTTAGAGTACAAGACAATGATGTTTCGGTTGAAGATTCCTGGTCTTGATTTCTAAAGTTGAAATGATTAAATACATTTCTGGACTTTATTTGAAGTGCAGTCAACCTTTACTATGCACCTCACCAGTTATTGATGAGCGCTACACCTTTTTGTGATTAAGGAGGCTTTGTGTGTGTGTATACTCTTAGAAATGCATCAAGGGTGACTGGCAAAATAAAATAATAAATACTACTAAATAAGATTTCCAAGGTAACTATGATGACAAGGTCATAGCTTAAACTTACCCTTTTTTTTGCTAATTAATACAATTTCAATTTATTTCTTTCCTTTTTTTTTTTTATAAGAAGAAACGTTTTCTAAACTAGATAAAGCTGTCTTGGTTTAATGTGTTGACTTTCCTCGAGATTCTCTACCAAGTCTATTTTATAAGACCAAAAAGAAAAAACTGAAAACCAAGCGTATCCCAGCAGATTTGTTAAGATATATGCATGGGGTGTGAACTCAGTAGTGGATCTATGCAAACAATGCATGTTCCCTGGCAAATGAAGAATTGTGAGAATCTGTACAAGCAAGTAAAACATAGTTCAGACAGCTACCTTATAAATCAGCTAACTAAAATAAAAAAATACCATTGCCCTTCACTGGAGATACCACAGACCCAATACAACCCAAAACACATTTTCATTTAGTACACTTACTATTGACCTGTGTGACCACATTAAACATAATTGGCTAGAATCCTTTGATCACAGTACTCTCAGATCCACTGGGATCTGTATTCCAGTAACCTGACTTTACCTTTTCCTGTAAAATATTCTTTTTTTTTTATTTTTAGTTTGTTTATACATATTGGCAATGCTATTTTCTGTAAAACACAGGAATTCCCACATGTTACATTCTGGGGAGCCAAGCGATTGCTTTTGCAGTACAAGCCTGCACAGAGGGCTGTCACTCAGTGATGCCACTCAATACTAAACAGGGCAGACATCGTTTGAGAGCTGCCGAGAGCACAGTTTAATAGACTTTTCAGCAGCAAGGCCTTGTGCCCGCCCCTTCAGAGCTATCTTTGTGTGTTCAAGATTCACCTAAATGCAATTTAAACATGAAGATAACTAACCCAAAATCCTCAGTATTCCCTCCAGAAGAGCTCTCCTCAGCTACCTGGCTCCCAGCCAGATCAGCCCTGACAGGTTTATGGCTGATCCTTAAGAACAATCAATATGAGGCCGAGAGGTTGACATGTCATTTTCTAAAAAGTGATCCATGAAGGTCCAATCAGCAGGCCACGTTTATTGTCAGAGCAGATTTTATTCATAGATGGGTGTGTGTGTGTGAGTGCGGGGTGCTGAGGAAAACTCACGTGGTGTGGCTCAGTTCTTCAAGATGGCAAGCCGTAATTAAAATTCCAGTATATCTGGCTATCAGTCTTGTCTTATGTAATAAAGCTATCAGTGGAGACGGATGAAGTATTAAGTTATCAAGTTTGACACTGCTATTTCCTTTTACAGTCATTTTTAATAAAGCTTGTCTCACTGTATTACATTCAGATTTTTCAGGGGGAGTGTAAAGACAGAGGAATTGCGATATGTCAATGTAAATTAGTGATTGTAAAAACTCACAAACGATACATTGTTCTTCAGATTGCATGGAAGAATCTACATAAATCATATTTTTTTTTAAACGTACAGCTGTGGCCAAAAGTTTTGCATCACCTATAGCAGAGTGGCCAATCCTAGACCTGGAGTGCTGCACGGTCTTCTGGTTTTCGTTCCACCCGAATTCTCAATTACTTAATTGAACCATTTGTCTTCTTAATTGGCCAACACTAACATGTTTCCAAGGTCTGTGGCCATTGATGATTTAAAGAGACTCAGAAAACCTGTAGGACTGTAGCTCTCCAGGACCAGGGTAGGACACCCCTGCCCTATAAAATTAACTCATTTTGTCAAATGAAACCTTACATTAACATATTGATTACAATACTGCTGACAAAAACATTTAAAATGTGATTTTTCTAAATCTAATACTGTACTACTATTATGGCTTCCGGAACACTTTCAGAGTTTCTTTGATTGCATGAAATAAAATATCTAAATTATGTTCACACATTTTTTTTGTTGTTGTTTTGTTATTGTTTTTTTTTATCATTATGTCTCAAATCTAAAACTCTAGGTGATGCAAAACATTGAGCCACAGCTGCATTTTAGCACAGGGAAGGCTTCAATAAGCAGTAATTATATTTAGTGGGTCGAGTTGGTCAGTGTCCTGTTTGGCACTGTAATATTGCTGGCATTAACAAGAGATTATAGCAGGGCTTCTGAAACTTGACCCCTGGGACTCCCTGTGTCTGCTGGTTTTCATTCCAACCAAGCTTTCAGTTACTTAACTATGCACTTAATGGAACTGATAATTTGCTTAGTTTACTTGTTTTCAGCTCTGAACACAGTTGCAGATTTCAAGTTAGTCGTAACATTTGATAAGTAACTTGAACTGCAACTGTTTAAGAGCTGAAAACAAGTAATTAAGCACATTATTAGTTCAATCAAGGGTCTAGTTAAGTAACTGAGAGCTCGGCTGGAATTAAAATCAGCAGACACAGGGGGTCCCCAGGACGAAGCCTCCTGTTGTAGTGCATTTGAAATCCCTTCCCGGTTTTACCTGTGCAAGGCACTCTGCAATGGCCTGGTAAACAAAATGCTGAGAACCAAGTTTTGTAGCACGGATGCTCGTGGACATGACAATTAATCACTCTGCTACGTTTACATTCCACCAAAAGGCTGGGAACAGAGGAGCTGTCACCCCTTACACAGTGTGGCACTGTAAGCAGAGGCCCCTGGAGAACTGCAGGCCAACTGGAGGAAGAACTGAATCAATGCGAGAACAGTCTATTTTGATGCTAACACGCTCTTTTTCATGCAAATCGGAGATTTACTTTGGCGGGGAAAGTTTCCTCCTCCTCCTCCTCCCAAACGCGTGAGAAGGAAACAACCTGGACTATAAGCAAATAAAGCAGATGAGAGCTGGGCCCTACCTTCTGCTGATGACAAAGGCTGCGATGAGGATGATCACCAGGACCGCGCTTCCAGCCACTGAAACCAGCAGCACCGTGGGGCTGGCACCATCCCCTACAACAGCAGAGGGAACTGAAAGAGACCAAACAGGGAGAAGCAAGGGTTACACCGTGCCTTTTCAAGCATACAGACCACCATTAAGAGTGCTAAACCGGTTTGGCCGTAACAGTTTTTACTCATTTTTGGTTACTTACCCGAGTTTGTCATGAGCTCAAAAGGTGTGCTGAAGTCCCCGTAGCCAGCGGCTGTTCTAGCGCGCACGTGGAACACGTATGATGTCAGGGGGTTCAGGCCTTTAATGTCGGTGTTCCGAGCTGAGGTCTTTATGATCCGGTAGCTGCGCTCATTCTGATCCTTGAAAGGGAAAGGCAGTCGAAGATCAGCTAGAAGTTGGGCCAAGGTATATCCAGTAGGCAAACTTTGCTGCCTGTTTTCATTAGTTTTGTGTTAACACTGCAAATCTCTCAGGACTGAATACTGAAAATAATTACCGAGATGCCACAAACCATTGAAGCTGTCCCCGGGGAGCCTTACCTTTTCATAGTACTTGACTTCATATTCAAGGATGACCCCGTTCAGTCTCTCGGGCTCCTGCCAGACGAGGGACACTGTGTGTCTTGTGATGCTTTTAGCCTGAATCGAGGTGACAGGAGAAGGAGCTGCAAAAAATACCAGAAAAGAAGCCTCATCAGTCCCGTCATTTCTTTTTGCTTTGACTTAAAATTTGTCATCTAAACCACGGGAGATGTTTGAGCCCCCAGTCTGTTACTGTTATCTTAAGACTGCAAAATTACAAGCATAACATCAAACAAGCAGATTCCTTTATTGCTCATGAAACACTGCCTTTCAACAAGAAAGTCAGGCTAACGATGGGGGCCCATGCTTTTTCTGCATGTATGTCACTTCTTTAAACTTAGCTGCTTTTTTGCAGA
Source organism: Polyodon spathula (assembly GCF_017654505.1). Classification (NCBI taxonomy): domain Eukaryota; kingdom Metazoa; phylum Chordata; class Actinopteri; order Acipenseriformes; family Polyodontidae; genus Polyodon; species Polyodon spathula. The sequence continues at coordinate 36,438,967 of NC_054547.1, read as the reverse complement.
AAGTCTGTCATTGATTTCTGAGTTGGCTGTCTGAGCTGCCTCTGTGTGGATAACTTGAGGTGTTATCTTAGTTATTGATGTGGATAACAGATCAACAAAAGAACAAGGGGGTGTTCTGTTTTGAACATGCACCTTGGCTCCATTATATGCTAAATATTATCGAATTCATTTACCGTTTTCAGATAGAGTCAGGACGGTCCTTAGTTATAATCAGACCATTTTAAAAAGCCTATAGATTGTGTCCTATGAGACCCAGTCTGTAATGAACAACAACTTCTGGGTCTTTAAAAAAAAAAAAAAAAAAAAAATCAATGAACACCAGTAAATATCTTTAATGCTCAGTACAGTCCGGCCCCTAATACAGAGGAACTGCAGCATTTTAAACTTCCACCGCACAGCTAGAATTAAAGCAAAGTGTTCCCTGCAGTTATGAGCAAAGCCCCATCCTGCCCCTCGCTTCCTGAACAACCTGCAATTAAACACCTTGTAAAGATTTATTAAGCCTCCTCCCTATAGAAACTCGCAGGCTCCACGGACAAGCCAGCCTGCATTGTGAACCTCCAGGCTGGTGCCGTGATGCCGCTTCTCATGGGGCGCTGAACCAGAACAGTCTGCAGAGGGGCCATGACAGTGACAAGGGTTCCATTAAATCAGGTTAAACTGAGAAAACTACAGGGAGTAAACAGACCCAATTAGTGTCAAGCAGAGGAGAAATGTGTTCTGGAACACAGAGAAACAACCGCCCCTGGCAGCACCTTCTCTCACGCCCTCTTGTTTCTTATATAGTTTTACTCTGAAGGCTGACTAAAGATAATCATGAGAGCGAAGGTAGATCCTGTACAGGAAACAATAGTTCCATTGTTTTGAGAAAAAGCATTGGAAAACTATTAACCCTTTGTAGTCCTATGTCGGACCCTGTCCGACATCATCAAAAAGAAGTAAAGCATAGGTCTCTAGTCTTGTTTTGCTCCGGAAAAAGCAGAGAAAATCTTTCAATGGACGAGTGAGACCGTTAGGAGCCGAATGAAGCCCAAAAAAAAAAGAAAAAAAAAGGGCGAATGCACCACAGAGTTACACAGACATAAACAAAGGAGGTAGCTGCTTCTGCATCCAGCGCTCAAAGAATATCACGGACATCTGCCGAGATTTTTGTGATGTTATAGTAAAAAAATAATGAGTTGGATCGCATTATTGAGGAGTTTGGTGATAAAACGAGTGATCAGGAGAGGATTTATCAGTATGCATGTCTATAAAGGGTTATGTGAAAAATACAGCGAACAAGGAGTGGGGTCTGGCTGGAGATGCAGTACTGATGTCGTTTTGCCATGCAATGCCTTTTAAACCTGTTTTATTCTGATAAAAAAAATAATAATTAAACAGTGTGTGTAAAATAAACAGCGCGTGTGAAAATAAATTGGACCTGACGCACCTGACAAGCGCTGAATAAATGGACCGCTGAGGGTTAAAAAATAAATAATAAATTGCCACCTTCTGCAAGCTCAAGAGATGGTTGTACTTTAATAATAAAATGAAGTGTGCTGACAATAAAATACCTGTTGTCCTTGTAATATCTTGCAGGGATAACTATCTATTTATTTAACATTATCTGGCACACAGCTTATTTTTCATCTGCTAGCATGCCATCATTCTTCCCAGTTATGGTTAATACAGTTTACATTTGGAATCTTTATGTCTAACAGAAATCTGCACTTATTCCTACACCCTTCAAATACAACACTGTGCTAAGCGTCTGCTGGCAATCAAAAACCTGCTTAACAAAAGTAGGTTTTGTCAGATGCCAGTGAGTATTCCTCATGTTAGGTTTGGGTTTTACATTCCTCTGCCAGCCTGCACTCCACTTAACCTAAACACAGCCTGTTTTGTTCCTGCTCGCTCGCTAGAAAGTGAATATAACGGCAGTTTTTTTTAGTTTTTTCTCTTAAAGTTTATACGATGATACTTCTAGCCTCTGCCAACAGAAATATGTCGGTCT
>NC_054547.1:36354474-36431974 GCF_017654505.1 Polyodon spathula | reverse complement strand
CAGGGGAAGTTATTAACATACATGCATGGCTGTCTGCGTAGGGGAAATATAACAGCTGCAAAGTAAGTTAATTAGCAGACATGCAGTGGTTATGTTTTGTTGAGGCCCTTAAGGTATTCCCAAGCCAGAAATATTGCAATAAGAAATGTAAACTCTTATGTATGACAAGTGATGAATTAAACCTTGGCTTTGTTCCTGTTTTGCTCGGGCTATACAGGGTAAAGGATAAAGGTATAGAAAGAAAGGCCACACGATGCTGTCCACGTTGGTAGGGACACCCTCTGAAGAATTAAGGGCATTAAGGGCGACAGGGGCAGGGGCTTTCTAGAATTAACTGCTAAAGGGCTCATTTTGTTGGGGTGTATTAATAGACTTTCTTAAGACTTTGTGCTTTGTGTCCACTTTGTTCACATGGGGAAAAAAAGAAGCCCTGCAAAGAATTCCCCTGCACCGAAGCAGAAGTCAGTTATTAGTATGTGGGACAGGGCAGTGTCTAAAAAAGGGGCTGATGAAGCAGAAAACTAGGAGAGCAGATGCAAGAAGGACTAAGGGGACGAGTGACACAGAGAAAGATCTGGTCCCCGCACTGAGGGGAGAGATGGAGAGGAGTCGCCTAATGGAACAGCGACACAATAAGACAAACAATGGCACTTTCATTTCCTTTCCTGAAGCCTTTATTATCTTGAGTTCATTAAACAGGCAATGTTGTTAACTCTGAAGAACCCAGAACACTGTCTTACTAAATAAGTGTAAATGGCCACAGAGATTTTATCAATGAATGACCCCCTCAACTTGAAATGGTACATAAGTTATATACACAGTACAAAGAGTGACATGTTGTTTGTGTAATAAAGTGTGCCTCTTTCTTTTTGACGGCCGAGTCTGTGGCTGACACTAATTGCTGGCTCTGCTCAGACCCAAAATGGCTCCAGCAGAGCAAGAGGCTGCCCAGCACAAACCCTGCTATTAAGGTCATATTAGTTGTTAATTGTTAAGTTGCACTAGAATTCCTGTTCATTTGCCAATTTGTGATGCCAAGTTCACCCAGCCTTCAAATGCAGCAGGCACTTGGTTCCAGACATCCAGTGAAAGTGACATTTCTTGTGTATTCTTGATTTGAATGTCAGGAATTTGATTGTTTAGGAAATTACACCTACCTGTTTTTTTCTCTCTCTCTCTCTCTCTCTCTCACTCTCTCTCTCTCTCTCTCTCTATCTCTCTCTCTCTATCTCTCACCGCTACTTAATACTGTGTGGCAAAAAAAAAACTGAAAGGCTTAGGAGAACGCTGTTTGAATCATTCTTTCATCATGCTATACCCGTTGACCTGAGAAAAAGGAGGCAACATTTTAAATTACGAAGACGCAACTCTTCATAATTAACCTTGAAGGAAGTTAAGGACAGCACTTCTTTTTGAAATCTCCACTGGAATTTTTCACAACTTACTCACACTGAAGCTGGAATTCCCTTTCTTCTGAGCATCCAGCAAGGCCAAAGTTAATCACAGTTCATTACACTGATGAGGAAAGAAGTTTTCAAAGCAACAGGTCAGGGGAAAAGAACCTGAAGGTCAACATTGCTATGGATTTGGTGGACCAGTTGTTTCCTACAGAGTAAATGGCAAAATGGTATTGCTTTTTAATAAATGCAATGGGAAGGAGAAAGTCACAGTCTTTCTGTAACTTGTGATTTTGTCTCTAAAAATAGATTTGTTTTGGCAACCTTATGCGCTCACCTGCTTGCAAAACCCTAGCATCCACAGTCAAGTAAAACTACAGGTTCCTATGCTGCTACTAACTTGGTTCAGTCTTGCTTACGAATTCCAGGACAGAAAAATTTGATTTTACAACCCACTGAAGCAGAGTCAATCTTTGACCAGAGGAATGAATCTTTGATGCAGTGTTTTATTTCTTCATTAGCACACTGAGTGATTACTAAAGGCAACCTAGATTGTGAATTTATAAGTTAAAGAAGGTAATGAACAAGAAGGCACACCTGATTATTATGGTTGTAAGCACAAAAGGAATTAAAAACAGGTCACGTGGTGTCAGGAAGCAGTACCAGCACCACTCTTGTGGCAGCGACAAGCATAGCAGGCATTTACATAGAAAAATACTTTTTAATTGTACAACTTACTGGTGCAAGGCATAGAAGCAGGGTCGGTTTCGGCTCTGAAGTATCCTTTATCGCAAGTGCAAGATGTAGATCCTTCACGGACAGAGTAGCTGTGCTGTGGACACTTGGAGCAGCTGGCATCAGTCGACAGGGCTCTGTAATAACCGACTTTACAAGCTAGCAGACAAGAAAGAAAGAAAGAAAGAATTATGCATTATTTATACAGCTTGAATTTATACGTCGTGACATGTTTCTGAACTCAAAGGGAGGAGGTAGACAGCATATTGCATAGGCCGCTCTAACGGCCTTTTTCAAACAAACTGTGTATGTTGACTATAAATTGCTCCTGTGACACTGTTATTATTTAATAGGAAATCTGCAACTCAAACATTAGTGTAGGAGTACTGGGAATGTCTATCTCAGCCAGGATTTGATTGCTTAATATTTTATTATTAGGCTAATTTTCTCCAAAATGATAATCTCAGGAATGTTGTTATCAGGAAATGCAAACTGGTCTTAAGTACAACATACAGTCCTTTATTACATTTTCACAACACTAGTCATTCAAAATGTATATATATATATATATATATATATATATATATATATATATATATATATATATATATATATATATATATAAAACATGTTAAAGTATAGTGTATTAAATGAAATAGTTTCATTTATTTGTTTTCAGTACTATTAAGTTGTAACATGCATGACACATTTATGACTTCAGATATTTCGATAGCCCATAATTAAATTAGGTTTCAAATTTCAAGGTGTTTTTTTTTTTTTTTTTTGGCTTAAGCTCTACAGCCTTCAGGGGTTTTTCTTTTCTTAGTTTTTTCATCCAGATAGGAAGAAAGGCAAAGTGAGGGAAAAATCTGTCCTCTGCAGTTCAGAAGAAGAAAAAAAGAAAAAAAAGTAGCCAGATGCAGTGTGAAACAAGCTGCCAGTTGAGTAAGATCTGTGTGTCAAGCTGCACAATCGCAGAGCGTATAGCTGCAAGGGCTGCCAAACATGGATATTTCTGATGTCTGCGATGCAAGGGCTGAGGTTTAAGATTTTTGGGGGGGGGGAATCAAAAAACACTCTTGCTAATTTGGCTTTTCAGACATTTTCTGAAACTGAACACTGTATAAATAATGATCGGTAAATTATGACTTGTCAAAAGCTGTTGGAATGTCATTCAGATACTGGAGCTTGCAGATCAGCGAATGCAGGGCTGCCAACACAAGAGCATAGCTTAATGCTATCATTATGACCAGCATACAATACTCAATGAAAAACATATGTGTACGTTTATACAGTGCCTTACAATGGAACTACCATTTTCTGAGCTCTTACTATTATATTACAGAGACATTTTGTTTTCTGATTTTTCCTCAATGGAACGTGAAAGCAAATCCTGAATGCACTGCAAACAATTAAAAAAAGAGTACTCAAAAGCTACAGAGCCCTTCTTTTTATTGGATGCAGTGGACCAGACTTTAGGTTTTAGCTAATACTGCTCTGCCAGTAAGAGGATTAACCCAAATGTGCAACACCAGCTACAAGCTGGCTTCCTTGGGTCTTCTCAATAATCTTAAAGTTCTGACCGTAAACTCATTTTCCTTGGTTTATCCAGGGCTATAAGAGTTTAAGCTTTTTTTTTTTTTTGCTTTATAATCTCCTCCTAATTTATTATAGAGGGGGAGGATCCGAAAGTTGTAGATTTTTTCATCTAATGGGGGTGGGGGAGACTGTATATCCTGCACCCCCCTGACAATACCCCCCCCCCCCCCCCCCCCCCCCCCCCAAAAAAAAAAAACAGACCTTTTATTCTAAATATACTGGGCTGTGACCTTTTTGGGAGTGTCTTTATTGTGCCAAACAGTCTCTCACTGTTTCGATAATTTATTTTGCCAGGAGAACTGTGTGCAAGTTAATTGTGGTCTCTGATTGTCCAGGCAGGCCCCTTTGATTATCTATCTGTCCCACAGTATGGAGAACTCAGAGAAGCTGTGGGATTGTACAGCTGTTCATGGGTCTAAAATGTTCAGCCAGGCTTAATAATGGTCCAGCTGTCCCAGTGGCAAGTACTTTTGACCAAAAACATCGTCCCCCCTGGTCCCTCTTGTCAAGAATACAACAGGCACACCAGTGACCACGCTAATACCTGTGGGACAATGCCTTCATGGGTCGTTGACAATGTAAGAACAAATGGTTTTTAATGGAAGTGTGAGGAGGGGGTTGATTCTGGATTGAACTGATGATTTCCTTTGAAAATTAAGCCATTCTGGCTGGGAGTAATTACTTTCTTCTTTAATGCTATTCAGGGCAATTAATCCAACTCTCTTTGGCAACAAAAGGGACAATGTATTTTTTTTAAGCTTTGTTACAACATTTCCCAAAATGTATTCATTTCCCTTTTGGGTGACATTTGGAGAAACAATAAATAAATACATTTTTTCCTCACGTCTGGCAAAGATTACTACATCCAAGAGGCATTTTGAAAAGCCTTTCAACACTTATCCCCCTGAAATTCATAAAATACATAATCAAATACTCTTTTCTTTACGTCTGTTTTGAAAAAAGAAAACGTACCAATTTATCAGACTTTATTTACCTGACTAAAAAATGAATTCTCTTGTGTGCGAATACACACACACATATCAGTGCAACAATCGTGACCAGTCACATGCAGTGCTCGCACAGAATATAAAAAAATGCTTATGCGAAACTACCAGGACCGTCAATGGATTGTTTGACACTTTCTTTTGTATCTATACGTCTGATACATGTACTCCTCTCTAAGCCGGTAAAATAAATGATTTCTATCCCAAAGCCCCTGTGAGGCTCCCAGGGTTATCCCTCATCTCCTGAATCTTAACAGATTTAAAAAAAAAAAAAAATCATTCAACTCCTAAATTAAGATGAAGGATCTGATAGGCCACAATAGCTGCCAACAAAGGCTGATTTTGTTTTATCTTAAGATACCCACAAGGAAAAATACAAAGCTACCAGGCACTTCCTAGTGAAATATTATATGTATATATATATATATATATATATATATATATATATATATATATATATATATATAAAAACATGCCCTGGACTCTGTTTATAAGACAATGCTATCAATGCCTATACACAAGTGATTGCTGGTAAAGTGAGCATGATATCTCCAAGGGTGGGTGTCTGGGCAGTAAAAGCATGTTTCTGTGAAAACCTGAAACTAACGTGGTTCAGGTTGATTCACCAGTCAGGTTTGTAGTGACAGCACTGCCGGCAGGCTGTGGGGAATCCAGTGTCAGTTATGATAGTTTTACTTATTATCAACCTTCAACGAGGAAAATAAATAAATAAATAAATAAATAAATAAACAAACAAACACTTTAAGCGTCAAATTTAGATGTGAGATCAAAGAAAAATGAGAGCAGTCAAATAAACCAAATGACTCCTGACATCAACTGGCATACCAAATGGCCTAGTTAAATGTGTTAATAATAATAATAATAATAATAATAATAATAATAATAATAATATAATAATATTATTATTATTATTATTATTATTATTATTATTATTATTATTATTTATTTATTAATAATAATAATAATAATAATAATAATAATGTATTTCAGTAATGCTAAACCTGTATTCACTTTGCAGAAGACATTCCAGAACCTTGTCAGATTTAATAAAGGCCTGGTGGTTTTTGCTAATCTGGGGTTTGAAAGGCAAGTTCACAGCATTGATGCATGCCAAAAACATAGAATAATTGCATCTCAGGCCAGCTCATTGGCAAAGCATGTAAAATGCTAGCTACGCTACACCAAACTGACGAACACTTGATTACTTGTGGCATTTCAAAAAAGAACCACTCTGCTTTCCAGCCTGGATCTGTCAAATGTTTTTTTTATTTTTTTATTTTTTTTAAATACTAAATCTCAATGAAATGCTAAAGCGATTCACATTTACAAAATCCACCAACCTATGTTTATAAAAACACCAAACTCTAAAACAAATCCCAAGCAATGGTTAATGTGCTTCCTGCTACTTGAACAACTAATTTGTGAAGGAAGAGTTATCAATTTCACACCTTAAGGTGAGGAAGGCCATGCATGCAATGGAGTCGGAAGAGCTTGCAGGTAAATTCCTGAACCCTTTCTGCTCCAGCTGATTTGCACTGAAGACTGACACAGAACTGATGACAATAGACAGCAAATATAGTTAACAAATCAGTCAAGAGAGGTGTATTCGATGTATCAGCCTAGTTGTTGAGGTCAATATAAAAAAAAAAAAAAAAGTTAATCTGAGGATTATCCATTTACATCAAGAGGTGTAAATTTTAAATAAAAAAAATAATAAAAACAGCAACCATGTAACCATCCTCACTTTGCACTGTGTGAGGTACTAGACCTATTGAAACTATCAACCTCTCAAAATGATTCAAGGAGTTTTCAATAAAGATCTGAACTGGTCTTAAATAATGAGTTGCTGCTGTTGAGGGCGATTCTCACGGCCTGGTATTAAATCAGAATCAGTTGCATAAGAATGCCCCTTCTCCAATGAGAATAGAGGAATAGTCTGTACGAGGGCGGGGCATCTTCTCTTATCAAGGGCTGCCTCTTAAAGTAAGATACAATTAGTGATTCATAAGGGCTCAGTTATAACACGACACGGCACTCATGACTGCTTGCAAATGGTAGGTGACAAAAAAGCACTTCTCTGCCATTCCTTTTTGTAAGAACAAACCACCAACTGGTTACTAAAACAAAATCTACACTTATCTTCTAGATGTCGTCTGGAATTAAAATGTATTTAAAAAAACCAAAAAAAAAACCCCAAAAAAACCCACATCTGCCCGTAAACAGAGCAGAATCCAGAATTTTCTGTTATTGCTGGTGCCAAAGAAGTTATCCTGTTCCCATTCACACGTATTCACGGTTGTTCCCATCCTGAATGGGTAATATTTAAATTTAATTGACTGAAACTATTAACACAGTGATATCACAAAGATTGCTATTGTCCCCCTGAAAGGCTGGCACTGAGAAGCGTTGCGGTATCAGTAGCAGGGCTAACCTTACATGCCATGAAACAAACAGAATGATCTTTGTGTTTTAATGTGTTACTCCAGGGGGTGGGCAGAGTATTCCAGCCTTGCATCAGTGCCAAGTTCACAGGGCGGTGCCCGTTACCTGCTTTCAACCAACAGGGCCGCAGGTAGCACTTTCAACAAGCCTTTGTAGCTGGACAGGGGGCTGCTAAACAAATGAATGAATTTCGAAAACAATGGTGACGGAGCTCAGTATCCTGCATGGGAGGTTCATGAATTCAAGAGGGAAAATTATGCAAGATTCCATTCCAAGTGCCTCAGCTGGCTTTTCAAACTATTCATAACAATAGCTTTGTTGTACCTGTTTACAATACAAGTCCCTCTTATCTCTGGGCTTGAATAGAAATCTGGTGTTCGCTCTGATAAGACCAGGCCACCTATTCAACACAAGCGAAACACATCGGCCTCCGTCAAAACTTGTAGCTGCTGTGATCACAAGCCGATTACAGATAATATCCTAAAGTTAGCATGCATACCTTTCCCTGATCTGGGTGGCTTTGGGCATGTGAGCTGGGGGGGGGGGGGGGGGGGGGGGGTGACTCGGGGTTGCAATGCATAGACCAAGGAGGGTTATTTGTCTGCTACACTTTCTAAAACCTTTTCAGAAAAACTAGTAGGGCATATCTGAATGGTTTGCAGTTGCTTCTTAATGTAGACAAATTTCAACTAGCGCCTTCCATCAGTGTACTTTTTTAACCAAATGATTTATACATTTTAAAAACTCACCCACCGCTACGAGATCTTTTCACACGCTATTCCTTCAATATTTTAAAAGGCCATACTGGCTGAAAAGACATCAACTGAACAAAGGCTTCCATAAAACTGAAGTGTCACTTCGGTGAGCTAACAAAGGCTTGCCATAAGAACGAGCAATAATTAGAAAGGAAAGCTGGAGAAGTTGGCGATCTCCCATGCAATTCTTCATGTTTGTGGATTGCAGGACATGTGTGACAGTGATGCAAAACATCTTCCATAGGCAACTCCCCTGCCAATGACACCAATAAAGAACATTATTTGCATCTTGAACAGCACTTAAACCTCTCTGATGCACACATTCACACACACACACACACACACACACATATAAACACACCTCAGCTTTAATTCTTCTTCAGCAGTTCACTGACTGAAAAGGATTAAAGATATTATTCACCTTTGCACCACAGTTAAAGTAATCTGGAGCTATACTTGTATTGTGAGTAAAGAGATCTACCCATTTGATAAGGGAAGGGAAAAGGAAGGGCAATGTTCAGGAACTGAGTCCCTCCTCCCCCCAACACACACACATACACACACACACACACAGGATCTGCAGCTACATATCCATGCCAATTTACTGTGTGCCATAATGACTCAGATTCTATGCGGAATACAGGCTGCAACTGTAAAAAGTCAGCAGTATTGTATATGAGAACATGGTCCCTGTTTTTAACTGTGCTGAAAAAATGATAATCACCCTTCATACAATTACAACTGTTTCCTATCTACTCTTCAGTTTCATTTCATTTTATATTGCAATGCCCCTTTCACTTGTGCCAGTGTCAAAAAAGACCTCTTTGTGCAATATGTATGTAATTCTGCTGTTTATCTACTGTATATCATTGACAGTTTAAAAGGAAATCCGGTTATTGCACTTTGACCGGTGAAGGCGCTATGCTGCAACAATACTGTATTTTACATTACTCATCTCAAAGCCGAGATCCATCCGAATGAATGAAAATAAGCATATCTTGCAACACTAATAAAAACAACAACAATAATCTAGACAAGAAACACAATTTCCAAAGTTTTATAGCCACACAGCACAAATGTCTAACTTATGTAGGTTACAAAAATGTATCATACATGGATTTGTTTTTCTTAGCTAACCTGTTAAATTTACTAGGAAATATTTAAAGTCATTGGTTTATAAATTACCGGCTCTATTCAAATCATTGGTGAGAAAATGTAAAAATGGACACGTTCAACTTGTACGTCAATGCAATTTTCTCTTAATGAGTGCTTTGACACTGGAAACCACTATATATTGATTTCTCATAAAGAGGGGTTATGACTTACAAGGCAATTGTTGTATAAGGATACCCTGGTAAGCGTCCTCCTCTAACCTTCATCATCTCTACAAGATCAAATGCCTTCTTTGAAAAGCTGTTGGATTTGTATTCATAGCCGTACTTCACTTTCAGTAAAGTGATGGGCTAGTTGTTAATTGGAAATTCCGAGGATCTAGGATGAATGAGCTCATTCTTTGATGATCTGATGCTCTTTAAACGATGAAAAAAAAAAAAAAAAAAAAAAAATTAAATAAAAGACAATCTTAGCGCAATTGTCTTGATGACTACAAATGAAACAGATTCCAGAGTTTCTAAGCCTTTTACTTTATTTTGTACATAATGCCAAGATTAACTTATGATTGCATTACAAAAGATAAAGGATGCAATATCATAAAGCAGTATTACTCTCCAGCTGAATTAATTGCAAATTAGACCTTCAACTGCAATAGTGCATTTTACATTTAGCACTGTGCAAACTGTTTAAGTAATTGCTTTACCCCACCAGATAAATTTCAATGCCATAAGCCAGAAATAATTGTCTGTATATCATATTTACTGAAGTAAGTTATGCAGCCTGTCTGAGTAAGGTCCCTCAGATTAAAGTCTTTTCTTATTAAAATGTGCATCCAGCTGAAATGTTAGCTGATCAGATTAGTCTTCTTTTTTCTTTCTTTTTCTTTAAATTGGGAGTCTGATTTACAGCAAAGCCTTTGATTCTTTGGGGATTTCGAGGTGTAAAAGACCACCTACAGCCTATTCGGATTTTGTCAGCTTTCATAAAATCAAGGCAATGAAACAGAACCACTTGTTAAATATTTTGCAATCAGTGTACGTCGCAAATGAAGTAATGGTCTGCAGACAGGGTTCTAATACAAATGGGCTTCTCTGTATTGAAATAATTGCAAAAGCAGGCAAAATAGAAACATGAATACAGGTATATTTCTCTTCTGTGGATTTGCAGTTGAAATAAAAAAAAATAAAATGAAAAAATGTTTCCCAGATCTTAATCTTGTTTTTTGCATGCATATTTCCAAGGGAGATGACAAGCAAATAAATCCGGGAAGAAGACACGGCATATAACAGAACGACGTTTCTAGCAAGCTGACGTTGCTGTTGTTTTTAAAGGATTTTTCCTGTTCCTAGGTTTACATTCATAGAATGTTTTTCCTCTTACCCTAATCATCTCTATAAGCAAAAGAATGACCCTGTCCTTTTGTGGCTGTCGTTTCCTTTTAAGTAATTTCCGAATGAACTACCCCAGCCTTTCCTTGGATTAGCACTTTGCAGCTAGATCAAGCTGTCTGTGTAGCCCGCTGCTACTGACAATATCTTTCTGCTCATTGGCCCAGCTGTCAGAACCTTCCTGGAGCTCCCAAACCAACTAAAACCAGAATACAACGCGAGAGAGAGAAAAAATGGTATTGAGTCAGGGCTTTTGAGATGCTAATTTGCTTAGTGACTGCTTTAATCACTCTCTCAGTCTGGCTTCAAAGGATAGCCCTTTTCATAGTGGGAATGCAGTTTTTTTTTTTTTTTGACAGAATAGTGCACTGATTCCCAGAGCAGGCAGAACTCAAGACATCAGCTTCAGCAACAGATACTACATGGAGCACATTCAATTAGAAAAATGAGAATGAAGACCCGGGAGAAATGGAAACCGACAGGTTACTTTCTTTAGGGGTAGCACTATTGTCACAGTTTGACAGGGATAGTAATTGTTAAACGTGCACCGTTGACAGAAAAAAAAAAAACATCTATTGTTATTAATGGGTTGAGTTTAGTGTATTAGTAGGACATTCAACTGTGGTAAACCAATTAAGGGAAAGGTTAGTTAGGAATTTCTGTAGAGACTAGGAAAAGAAATAGAGATCGCTACAGCCGAACAAGTTAAAAATAGCTCTACGCTTTTCTGGCAGACTACCCAAAGCATAACATATCCGCAGTTAAACATATTGGTCACACTGTAAAACAGGCGTCTGCTCAGGATGAATGAATGTCAGGGGGAGAGTTTAATGTGAAAAGTGTGGAACACCGTGATTGATGCTTGGTATTAATTCAATACGACATCTCCTGTTCACTCAAGCGTAGTTACATTTGAGTTACTAACAGACATTAGAATGTGTGAGGTACAGACATTCCACTTCTCAGCACATTCAAATTCCCTAAAATGGCACAGGGTTTTGAAGTTGAGTTTAGATGGCAGTTAGGAGTGCAGAGGTACACTAAATATGATTTTGTTTTACACAGATCTCTTGGTTTAACGATGTATTCATAATTTCCAATGCAAACCCAGTTTTTGATAACTATATATAAAATAATACATAATTCCTGTAGGAAAGTTAACTAGGCATATTAACTCTGGTATACTGTTTAGATATTTTCTTTTGTAGTTCTGTTTCTGGCCCTTTGCCTAAATCACACTCTGGGCAATTATCTAGTTGAAGAGACGTGTAGATTAGTGACTCAAAATCCAGATGAAGCAATACCAATTAATTACCGACATTAGCATTCATTATACAATCTGCACTACAGCAATAATAATCGGATTATTCAATTAAATTTTATAGGCACTTCCTTCTAATTGACAATCTCCTGACCATTGTTCAAAGTAGCTGCTGTGACAATGAAAGTACAAGAAGACATAGTGTAACTGGTTTGGTATGTGCAGTCATCTATATAAATATTATCAGTAAGTCGGACTCATTTTTCAAATGCAGTCCGTGTTGTTGCCATTGGCGGCTCACTTTAACCTTCACAGGTGCACCTACAGGTAACTTTTTCGATTCACCAAAATGGTAAATAAATCAGTTTTCCGTTAACCCTTTGATCTCTGAGAAGTGAGCCACACTAAGAACCAACGGAGCCACACGAGAACGAGACAAATGCTGAACAGCGGGGGGGGGGGGTGCTCCCATCAAAGCAGCTCTTGCCACTTGAGAGGACAGCTTCTGGGGAGAAAGCAGCGGAAGCAGGTTAAAAGGCCGTGGACTCACGAGGTAAAGGACATATGAAGAAAATGAGACAGGGGCCTGGAAATATGTGCGTCCCTACTGCTCAGTGATGCACATTTCCCACGTCCCCACAGCTCAGTGCTTTTTCAAGGAACAAGACGCAATAGTACTGTATCCTGCGTTAGAAAGACTTGGATGGTTATAAGTGCATAAGCACCTTAAAGCTCTGACAACATTCCAGATATGAATTATGTATATTTTCAGTTTTTATAAAAGGGGCTCCCTTATAGGGCCTATAGCTGGACCCTAGCTTTCCATTTGCTATAAGGACCATTTGTCCAAAGCTGTAATTAAGGTTAACCAGACCATTTGCTTGCACGAGACCAACAATGAACAGGAGGGCCTAGTGTGGGGGATACGAATGTGTTTGACTTACATTCAACACAGACAAATGGGATGATATGGTACATTTAAATAAACAGCTACAGTACAGTGCAGTGCATCGTGCAGACAAAAAATAAATAAAAAAATTACAACAATACAGGCAAATCCCACATGCAGGAAAAATTGTGGAGCATCTTTTCTGAATTTATTTATTGAATTGCTATATAAAATACTGAGTGAAATGCAACCAGATTAAATTGCAGTCTGGCTTTATCTATTCCCCCTGCCCTGTTCTTCTGAAAGGTCATAAACCTACAATATGCATAACTTTCCTGTCAATTCCTCAAACATAGCAATCCATCAAAAACTGACTTGAATGAATGTTGTTACAATCCTGTCAGCGTCGTTCAGGATGCAACTGGTCTGAGACAGAAAAACAGATGTGTGAATGCAAAATGCAACATCTACATGCATTCAAACTCTACTCTGGGGATGGTGGCAGTCGCTGGCAATGGGATGCAGCCCGTAATATGCATCTCTTAAACAAAGCAGTTTAATCAGACCAGAATAAATTTGCATGAAATCCAAATCACTAGACCCTGCATAAACAAAACCGTTTTCCAAAGGAAGCTTGTATCTTCATTGTGAAAGTGGATAGGGGCGTGCTAGTTTGAATGCGGGTTTATACAGCAGATGCAAATGAGGAATCTGCTCGGAATGAAGGGCAAAACTTTTCCAGACAGCTGACAATCCCCATTCAGAGGGAGAGAGTCTCATAACCAGCAACACAGGGATTGTGATGGGAATCAACATACTCTGTTCCCATGGAGCTACAACAGGGTTTGAATATTCATAACAAGGCACATTTTAGCAAGGGGCGCCTATTGTTTCAGAGTAAGAAAAGAGGATGGGATTTCACCTGCTCACCGAAAACAAAAAGAAAAACACAGGGATCGTGAGCATATATATATATATATTTATATATATATATATATATATATATATATATATATATATATATATATATATATATAGATAGATAGATAGATAGATAGATAGATAGATAGATAGATAGATATATAAGAATGGCACAATTGGATATTGGTATACACAGGATAAATAATATTCCACATAAAGCACAATAAAATGCAAAAGGGATCAAGGGGAAAAAGCATGATTTTGGTCATGCTTATCAAGGTACTTAATGTGGCATCCGGCTCATTGTAATATAACAATAGCCAAATTGTTTTGCTGTTTTGATTCAAATAAACCCATCAGCAGATTTAAACTTGGACATATAAAACAAAACATACTAATATGGCAAATAATGTGTAATGCATGTCATATATGTTATATAACCCCAGAGACAAATGCTCCACAGATACTGATATGGGTATGAATATGTCAGTCTGGGTGTGGTATGTATGCAAACACATGTATGGCTTCTAAAAGCCATGAAAACATTGTTCTTAATGGTCCATTCACAGGTGCTTTCATTCTGTAATGGTTTGTGAGCATTAAGTGTGAAATTATTTTCCTGCACTGTGTATAATATTTTCAAGGATCCTGGGCCTGGGTGCCCTGGTTAATTACACTGGATTCTTCCTTTCAAGCTCAAAGGACCATCAGCTCTACAGTCTCCATAAAACTTTGGGCATCAAAAAAAGTATACTAGCAGGGAACCTTAATTAAACTCTGTTCTCCTCTGATAAAAATGAATGGCTCTTCTCGGTGATCACAGTCATGCTTCAAAGCACAGGAGATAAAAGCTATCACATCATTTGAGTGATTATTTCATAGGGAAGCAGTTATCAAAAAAACAAAACAGGCCGAGGAGAAACCCCAAACATGAAAGGACTATGGAAATGATGTCTGTTTAAACATTGTTTTAACCGGCTTTGTGCCGCACTCCAAAAACAAACACAGCTTATATGCTGATGATGTCTGTTGCAACATCTCGTACTGGAAGATATCGCTCCAGACTGGCAGTTAAAGTCATACCCATCTATGACCCGTTTTTTTTACTCTTAACAAACCACTCAATAGGTTTAGAACACTCTTCAGTGACTCGTTAGTTTTGTTAAGGGACACCATTTCTCGTGGGGTTGGGGGGACCACTTTGGTTGCAGCTGCCTTGGACAATGGTGTCTGCCACCTCGAACAAGCTGACATGCCTCCCAGTTCTTTGCAGCCATTAACACGTCCCGCTGGAGGTGACAACTGCAAGAGGAAGTGCAGTTCTATACCCTGTGGTCCCAGAGACCCCAGCAGATGACCAGCGCTGGAGCAGGCAATAGAAACTCCTCCCCTAGCGGCCCCTTTCTCTCCAGCCAGCCCAGCCTTTGTCAAACCTTGAGATCTTAATCAATCTTCACTCTGAGCTCCTCTGACAGGAGGAAGATGGATGAGGATGTTGGGCACCTTTGACCTTCTCCCGTATTTATCCTGCTAGCGTTCTCTTACGGCCAAACAATAGGGGTGGGACCTATTGATAACGGCTGGAGCTCTGGTCAGTGTTGTTTCAATAGGCTTTGCAGGGACTGGGGCTCCCCGTTGTGATGTCTTGTCACTTCCAGCACATTGAAAGTGAACTGCTCTGTTTGCAGAACCTCTCAACTAGTTGCATATGGAAATATTAAAATAGATAATCATTGCTTTCCAGGCTGGGACAAAAAACATCATTAAACCTCCTGAGCACACATCGCTGAGAGCTCTGGAAATGGGTTGATTTACCAAAGCACTGTACAAGATTACATTGCAGGTCATTCAGGCTATTTCTCATTATGAGTTTTAAATAAACTGGCAAAGTACGAGAAAATTAAATGACAAACTTTGATGTTTTCTATGGTTCTATATGATGATGCACACTGTAGTTGTTTTTTTAAAAACCATGGAGCAATATGTGCTGCACACAATACATGTTTATAATCCCTATCTCTGTAGAGAAAAGCAAGATAAAAGATAAAGCAATGCTATGAACAGTACAAACAGAAACCTGTTTTAAACATCCCAGATAAGGAGAAATGCTTGCATAGTCTTACAATAGAGTTAATGCCACTTAGTAAAACAGTGCATTCCAATTCATGACACAAACTCAAATGCAGTAAGTAACCAAGCTTTGCTGGTATTTTTGTCCCCTTCAGATTAAAGAATCCCATTCAATCTCCATTTGAAAAGAGCTTCTGTCTGCATAACTTACAACCTCACTCAAAGTTCTCTTTGAGACAATGCAGTAAAAAATAAAAAATAGGATGAACCTGGCCAGTGGGATACACTGCGATTGGCTGGTGACATTCGAGAACACATTCTTCAGATGCACTCTGACGCTATCCTGCCATCTGTACTGAAGGAATAGCTCACCAGCAACAAAATATTAACAACCCCTTTTCAATTACAAGGTATTTGTCATGCAATTAGTTTACCAAGGCTGGACACCCCCCAAAAAAGAGCGGTGTGTTCGAGGACCGCCCAGCAGTGCAATAAAACTAATTGATTGCAAGCTTTAGCCCTGATAATACCACAATGCCATAATCAGGATGGGAGTGGAGATGTTATATATCAAATGTAAGGCAATTAGCTGAAGCAATAAGTATATGCTTTAAAAGTGGTCAAGAATCCTTTACAATTCACTGTGAAAACTCACTGTGAAAAGAACCTTTACCACGAAGAAACCCATTTCCCTTCGTCCGAAGAATACCCTGTGTTTTGAACTACAATCATATTTCCAAGCCTACAATATAACTTTAACTTAGACCATCAGCAGTAAGCAACATTTTCTTACAAATGTCTTATTGATTTTCTAAATACCATCAGTATGATAGTATTGTAACATTGCATTTTTTGGCTGTAGCTTTTTTTTTTTTTTTCTGTAAACTAATATAGAATTTGTAAATCACAGTCTAATTGCATTTCTGAAATACAACATTTAATTATTGAATGCAGCTGAATAATACAGAGACTGAAATTAGCAGTAGACCACTGATTAGTTTTAAATTCAGAATTTAAAAAAATAATAATAATCATGATATGCTTTAAATCTAGATCAAGAGTACATTGTAGCTGTTATTTCAACTTTCTTTCTCACCTTACATAAGTGTTCCAGCCCCTCAGGCTAGTAATGTCTTTAGCAAACACAGCAACTGATTAGAACTCTGCACTTTGCATGGATTTGCATGGATTTTTTTTTTCTAATTAACTAAAACCAGACAATAGGTGTCAGCCTACTGTTGCTTGTTGTAAGTTAGCACTTGTTCTGTTAGGATTAGGCAAGCTTAGCACAAGCCACCTTGAGCTGTGTGAATTGTTCATTAGTCTCTGCTGTCTCATTTGTCCCATCCCAAAGGGGCAACTAATTACTGGGCTTTAGTCTATTTAGCCTCATCACAGATTCAATTATATGCGGCCTTCAAACAAATAAAAAAACAAACAAGAAATCAATAATTGGCCAGTGATAAACCCACCTTGGCACTCTCCGTTGCGTTCCTCGTAGCCAGGGTTGCACAGGCAGTTACCGATGGGCACCAGCCACTCCCCGTCCGCGCCACAGTACATTTTCGGCACGTCTTTCTCCTCGGAGTCGTTGACGCAGGAGCCCCGCACTTCCACCAGCGATGACGTGTCGGCACCGGTGATGGTGTCGGGGAACTGCGCCAGGTTGCGCACCGTCAGGGGGCACTTCTTATAAAACACGCGCACTGACACCAGGGCGATGCAAGCCCCCACGTCCTGAAACGCCAAGTAAAAACCCTTCCTGGTCAGTGGCCCCACGCCCCTCACCTCCGTGTTCAGCTTCATGATCCGATCCCCGATGTCCACCTGCGTGAAGCTCTCGTCGGCCGCGATGGTGTCAATCTTCCCGAACTGGTTCTCCCGGATGTAGCGCTCTTTATCGTTGTTGGACTCATAGTAGTAAAGGTTGAATGTCTCTTTGCAAGTCCCGGTGACACCGGGCAGGCTGTTGCAATCCCGGAGAGTGAACTTTATTTCAATATACACTCGCTGGGCTCCCCCGCGGGGGATCCAATCAGTCCGCAGCCAGTTGTTTTGACTCTGTTCCATCACATTGCATACCTGGTACGTGCGAATAGGTATGTTTTTCTCATCCATAATGCTTACTTCCTCCCACTGAAAACCAATAAACATAGGTTAGGTGTTAGACGGGCAGAATAATGAATAACAATACCAAGAACCTAATAACAGCCTTGTGTAAAATAGGCACAAGCCTGTGCATTCAGTGGGCTTAAGCAATGGCTAGAAAAAGTATGTGTGCATGTAATGTAGAATTGAAATCTCTCTTTGTGTTGAAATGTTTTCTTTTGAATTTTTTTTTTGCATATAGATGAGTAAGAGCTCTTAACTTTGGTGTGCTTGTGTTACTGAGAACCCTTGTACTTTGCTTTGTTTTAAACTAATGCATAATGGATGCACCCACTTATTCATTCTAGGGCAATTGTCCTTATTTGCTGAATTCTGGTGTCAAGCAGACAGCATCTTGGTGCTTGCTTAGTGTTACTGGGAATATAAAAATCAGTACCTAGGGAGAGTAAACTGGTAACTTGTCTATCAGAGTAAAACACAACATCTTGTTAGCAAGTAGAAAAGGTTCCTTCCTCTAATTCAAAGCTGTTTGAAAAGGTATTCCCTGTTGGAGAAGCGCCAGCAACTGCAATCTGTCACGTCCATCTCAAAGTCTCACAGAATAGTATCACAATCAGTAAACATTTAAACCAAGGGGTCCGGTTGTATTATTCACACCGAATTGCTAAATAAGCTAGCAAGCTAAGTGTTATATAGCAATTAAACCCCCAAAAAAGGTGCAAAGGGGAATTTTGGATGTTTGTATTATGTGATTTTATATATATATATATATATATATATATATATATATATATATATATTCAATTTATTTAAAAAAAGAGATGACGTAACCTTGGACTGGAACAACCTTTGAAGCCAAGCATTGCATACAGACTATGTACTGTTAAATTAAAAATTGTGCTCACTTCCAGAGTATTAATGAAACCACACTGCTGCAGAAGAGATGCTTCCCAGCTCTAAATTAAACAGGGCCCCAGGTTAAAAACTCCTTTGCATGTCAAAATGGGAATATGCTATTAAATCAAACCCACCGTTTGATTATTTGCTCATTAACCAGTTCTAATAATTTATAATCTGCACTGAGGTCCCCCTGAGGTGAAGTAATAAAAAAAACGAAAGAAAAGAATCTGTCTAAACCAATGCAGTGCAGAATGAAGGGAAGCCTGGCTTTCGCCGAGATAAAGCTGTACCTTTCCCCAATTGTCAGTGAATAAGGGCAATTGCTTGCAATCAGGGATGAATGCGTGCTGTCCACACTGCCAGGGGCCTGTCAATCAATCCCGCCAGGGATAAAGGAGCTCTGGGGACTGCATAGTGTGCACAAGTACAGCACAAACTGGAACTACTGCCAAGTTCAGGGGGGGAACCAACAAAAGGGCCAGACAATGCTCTGTGTTACACATAACTGCTAATTCAAGGCATTCACTATTTATTGTTTAATGCTCTATTTCTTCTGCTCTCTTGTTTGAGTTAAAGATGTAGGATGTCTGGTGTGAGTGGGGGTGATTTTTCCAATCATTAAAAGCAAACGCACAAATGTTTCATAGGGAAATAATAATAATAATAAAAAAAACTGTTTGTTTTAAGCTGTGGGCTGACCTATAACGTAGTTTGCATGCAATACTTTTTTTTCATATTTTAAAAGACATAAGGGTTACACTACTGGTACTAATTACTTTTTAACTATGAACACGGATCACCTATGCCAGTGTGTTCAATCGACGCCCGCCTCAAGGTCTTTTTTGGTTACTGTATTCATTGGGTCTGTAAGCAGAACAGTTGCATACTATATGTTACCTTATCGGGGTTTTCACAGATATACTAATTCGACCTGCCCATACCGCTTTGTTCACCCAGCGCATATTCCTTATCATTTTCTTAATCACTCCTCTGCAATAACAAACTCTCTTCTCCCCTTCTTTTCTCCGCTATGCGATTCTGATTTGCAAATCGCTTTCAGAGAGGCGGTGTAAAGTTTCCCCGACAAATAACTATTCACTTCACGGCCATTGGGGAAACCTGACGCCTTTTATCACAATCTATTTGATCAAATCTAACCACTGCGAAGAGAGCTGCAATTCATATTTAACACTTTAAAATGGTCAAGTACGGTACTTACCCCTCCTTCCGTGGGGCTAGCTACCCATCCAAGCTCCCCTTGCACTGATCTGGAATCCAGCAACGTTACTGTGAAAAATTAAGAAAAAATGAAGGCAAATGGACAGGATAACATTATAACACGTCGTCATGTCATTATTTATGTTTTAAAAATCCATTTAGAAACAGTCTTGTGTGTTGCCAAAAGAATTTCATCATCATCATCATCATCATCATCATCATCATCATAAAAACAACATCACACGGTATATCCGCGTCTTTATTTTTTTTTACTAGAAAGTTACATTTGACAAGAGTTAATTGCCAATATATTCTTTCCGAGGATCGCACGTTAACACAGAATTGTTTAAAAACTGCATGTTTTTTTTTTTTTTTTTTTTTTTCTCCCTCCAAACTACTCATATTGTTGCTCCCGCATTAGCAGATAGAGAAATAGAAATAACAACAGAGGCTATACTGTGCATACATTTTTTAAGGCAACAACGATAATAATAATAATAATAATAATAATAATAATAATAATAATAATAATAATAAATAATAATAATAACAACAACATCAGGTCTCAATGTGCGCAGTATAAATTGGCCTATTGAACTTTCCGTAGGTCTGGAGGCGACAACTTGGAACGGGGACCGAAAACTCCCTTTGAATTGTCTAATTCCTAAAACACTTTTGCATATGAAGAGATTTGTGATTCTGGTGTTAAAACATTGACTAGTTAAAATTAACAACAACAGCAACTTTTCAAAACCAGACTTATTTAAAACAATGAAAACATCTCATCGGGGTTCTTGGAAAGCAGCCAACAGCCTTTATTTTAGCACACGGTTTTCGATCCCAAAATGTATTTGTGGCCGCCTTGGTATTTATTTGCTATGTAATAAGGATTTAAAAGTCTTGGCATATGTAAATCTTTTAAGAAAGGAAAAGACAACGTGATTTGAATGCTGAACGCCAAATTTAGAAGTCTCGGGCATTTTTTCATTGCATGTTGACATTATCTCTTTAGTAAAAAAAAAAAAAAAAAAAAAAAAAAGAAAAAAAGGCTGCGCAACATTTCTTAACTACAGTACATAGTTTTAATACAGAAATACAGTTCTTACTCTGCCTGTCACCTTGCGCAATAATACAAGCACGTTAAAAAGAAGTATTTATTTCAAACGCATAAATAACACGAAACAGCGATGATAGGCTACCCAAGGCTACTTTAATTCAGTTTAAATAGTACTTTGCTGCAATTAATCTATTGCACTTTTAATTAAATTTGCAGTAACACAAATGGAGCCCCGATGGAATACAACCAAATCATATATATATATATATATATATATGATAAGACATTATACTAGATGCGCCAGTTTAGATCTGCAAAACGTGCAAGTTTGATGTCAGTGGAATGCTGATATAATCAAAAAATAAAAAAAAATAAAAATTGGTTAATGATAACTACACCAGTACTGTACTGTGATTGTTGTAAATTGCACACTTGTAGAAAAAACTCAACGCTTCCTATGTGTGGTAAGAGTAGGTTACAAGTTCAGCTGTAGTTTATCATCCGATTCCTATCCATGCTCTGCTAAAAACTGCCGATCGCAAAAATGCCAAGCGCTTGCGGTGATGAAAAGTGATATCCATCTGTACTAATGTCATGAAAAAATAAAGAAAAATGATGCACTTTTGCTTGCATTGGATAATCAAAGAGATATATCAGTGATTAAAACGTGTGGCGTTGAACTTTATCCTTCCGACAACCTGCCCGGAGCTACCACGGTTAGCAGCTGGGATCACGGCCACAGAAATATCAACTCCCTTACCCGAGGTTCTCAAACTCTTAGAAACGACTCTTACCTTCGTTTGGTGGATAGATCCGTGCGGGGCAAACAAATGAAGAAATCCCAAATAGAACACATGTCGTAAAGTATAACATCCAAGCCATAGCTGTCCTTCTGCGTGTGTCTTGCCTTTTCTCTTCGTACTACACAGACCCAGCTCTATGTCTTTCCCAATGGAATAAGTGATTGAAGCTGCAGAGCAGAAAACTGTGGAGACATTGTCAGGGGGCGTTTCTTAACACCGTGACGCGCCTGTCTATCCACCCAAAGCCCAAATAATCATTAACTGGACCCCTCCCCTTGTCTATCAACTCGGTTGCAATAAACATTATAAGCAAGACAATCCAAACCATTTGCAATCATCATAACCGTACTAGAACATGGCTATCTCTTCCTGTGGACACGTGTATTTGTACAGGAGCGCCTTATGTAACGACTCCTTTAATTTGTAGATTACAGTATTGTAGACCGAAACTATAAATTCAATTCAATGGGGTTAATTTTTATTTTTTCAGTTTTTTTTTCTTTTGTGATGTTTTGCGCCGTCAGTTATGTTTTGTACCACATGCTTGATTTTAGATTGTCACAATTCATAGGAGAAATCCAGCCTAAAAAAAAAAACAAAACCAAACAAAACAAAACAAGGTACGTGCATGTGAACACTTCATTTCGTAATATATATATATATATATATATATATATATATAGCTATATATATATATATATATATATATATATATATATATATAGCCATTGCTTTGATGTTGTATTATCAAGTTCCAAACGTCGGACCAGAATATAGCACCTATTGCACGTACAATAGTGTTTATATACAGCGAGTATGAAAATTTAAGACAATTTATGCTAGAATTCAAAGTTTACCACGGGTGGATGGTCACAGTTTACATTCAATGCCATGGGGGATGGTAGCAAGTGAGTACAATGCGTGTGCACGCTGTGATTTGTGTTCAGAGTAAATAATATCATGTGGGGGTATGTTATGAGGTGGTGGGTGTTATACAACTTTATGACTGTAATAAAGTAAGCTATATTTATTGTTTATTAACGCCGTATTGGGCCATATATACATATTTAAATATCAGATGCCAACGGAAAGAGTTAGCAAGCTAGTGACATAATGACATTATGCAGAAAATATGTTTTCCCTTTTATGTTTTAACCTTATTTGTATGTGTTTCTAAGGGCGATGTTTAATAATAATAATAATAATAATAATAATAATAATAATAATAATAAAACGTTACCTGTCACGTGTAGGATTTTTTTTTTTTTTTTTTGTATTTGCCTATTACACGATGTTTTTTTTTTTTTGTTTTTGTTTTTATTTTTTTTTTAAACTCAAATGAACCTTGGTTAAAACAAAGGTCGTTTTTAAAAAGTTCTTTGAACACAGCCGCATTCTTGTTCTTGTTATCATTTGAGTCACAGTATCTTTTATTTGATTTTATTTTTTCCACCACGTCCACCTACACAGGGGGGGGATACACTAAACATAAATGGCACTGGCACAACTTTTAAAGTGGAGGTGCTGAAAGCCATTGAACAAAACTGTGCAACCCCAGCACCCCTAGTTCCAGCGCCGCTGCAGAATATACATGTTGAGTTTAGTTCACTTAGTTCTAGTATTTGCTCAATAAAAACTATTTTAAGCATAATATTAAGGTATTGGCACGTCTAGTTTAATTACCTTCCATGTAATTTTATTTGCCAGTCATGTTTTTTGAAAGCCCACAAATATATGCCAAAGAATATTCTGTAAACTTCAATTTCCACATCTCTGTAGTTGTACAGTTTTAAAATAAAACATTATTATTATATTATTATTATTATTATTATTATTATTATTATTATTATTATTAAAGTTTTATATAAATGCTTATCCTGTTAACATTATACTGATGTTACATTCTGCTTGTATTGTATTAGCCAGAATTAAGTTGTTAGTTTTTGTGAAACTTTAATGTTAAAATCAAGGAGTATAAATAAGCCTTAGTTTTAAATAGTTTGAAAAACTGTTTATTTGGGTTTTAATATTTTTTGTTATCAATTTAGAGGTTTTCATTACACAGGACTAGTACCTAATGTGGCGAATCCTGAAGTTTTTATAAATTTATTTAACTGATACTATACACACTTGACTAAATCTATATAATATATTAATCTATTTATCTATATATATTCTATAATATATATTATATATATATACTCTCTTTAGTTTTGTAAAATAATATCAAATAACTACAAAATGTAGTTTTTGTTTTGCTTATAAAAGTTTCTTGTAAAATATAACTATGATGGATTGCTTGTGTAGTAAAAAAAAATCTAATAGTAAAAATCTAACCAACTTTGTACATTAAATAAATATTAAAACGAACCCCCCTCCAATGCGAAATATACTGTAGTGCTGTCTAAGTCAAGCAAGAGTTGTAGTCATAAATCTGGTTTTGATTTGAAATGTAAACTTTTATGTGTTTCTGCAAGCAATCAACATCATACTGAGAAAAGCAATTACTTGGAATTCATACTTAATGCATATACATTTTGTGATACAATTAAAAAAGGGCTTATACTGTTTGTTATTACTACTTACTACTATTCATGTGGTATTTGTGTATTAGTATTTTTAATTGCATTTGGGTTCTATTTTTATAATACAGGACACTGGTGTATTTGGAGTTTTTGAGTGGCTTTATCATATTTGTATTATTACTGTTGTGGCTAATTTATTTATTTTTTTTAAAGAGGTTCTACAAAACTTTTTTTTTTTCACAGAGTTTAAAAAGTTTTGTGATGTAAAAGTCAGAACTAATGTTTTTAGAATACAAATTTGTAAAGAATACAAAAATTGTAGAAATTCTATTTAATTACAATGTAGCTCTCAGGGGTTCACGGTTAGTAGAAAACTGAAGTTGTATCCATTTGATTACAGGACTAATCCATTTTGCTCCATTGCTCCAGTCTTTGGAGATGTAGACTTGTGAAGAGCTTTTAAATATAACAAATTGTTTTAGATGTTTTTCCCCACTGGAAGGAAATATTCCATCTATCGAATAACAAAAAGCATTAGAAAAAACTTGGTTCAAACGTTGTTATTCTGTAATATTAAAGTATGCAAATAAAAAGATCAGAAAATATAACTATATAAGTGCATATACCATAGAGCTCTAGAAGGTTAGTACATTAAGCATGTTATTGTTTGTTGTTATTTTATTTTATTTTAGTGTTAGTTTTAGGTTTTAGGTTTCTATCCTTTTTAGTAAAAAAAAAAAAGAGAATAAAAAACCCTGAATTTAATCTGAATAGATTAAACGAGCAGGTGACCGTTTATCAATGCTTCTTTGAGGTTGAGTTTTCGACCGTATTGTTGCCATACCATTGCTGTGGCGAAACAGTCCCTGCGTAATTATGAGATCATGCAGCATCTGCTGTATCGCGCCTTTTGCTTACAATTCATTGTCAGTCCAAGTCAAAGAATGAATTCGACTTAAGTGTACGATAGGATGCGCAGCAATAAAGCACACATTAGCTAAAGAGGGGGTAGCAGCACGGCAGAGGCATGCTGGCCAATAGGAGCAGAGATGAGGAGAACATCGACAGCAAAGCCCATGAAGTAGAGGTGCCAAGGGGGGGGTGACCCGCTGCTGGGGGCGGAGACATCGGGGGCGTCGGCCGCATCAAGGCTGTTGTTTTTAGTTATTTGTGTCACCGTTTTGATTGATTACTTTCAGATAATTCCCATTATATCACGTATCTGAGAAATCCCCTTTCGCCTTTTTTGTTTCCCCGAAGCGAGTCGCAGATGGCATCTGCCCACACATCTGCATTGTGTGGCACTCTCACAGAAGCCTCCACTGTTTGTGGAGACGGGCTCAAAAAAACGTAGAGCTTCCAGCATTTCTCAACCACTTTTGCTTTTTTGTTCGGTCTGTTTTGTTTGGTTGTTGTTATCTTATTTGAACTTCTGGCATGTGGGGGTAAGTACCCGAGCCATATAGAATTAGACCCCTAACAGAACAAAGAACCCCAAAGCCCTTGTTAACTGGTTGACATCATGTGGGTTGGTGAGAACCAAACAAAGGAGAGGTTTTGGAGGTTTTAGCAATGAAAAAAAAAAAAATTAGAACTCTGAAACTGGTAGTGGCTGATGTTGTGGAACACTGAGGAGCAGTATTGAAAGCCCACTGGCAATGGCTGAAGACAGACTTTACTAAATACAAATACATCCACCTAATTAGTAGACAGTGTTCTACCATATTGCCTTTGAAGAGTTGAAAATGGATGGGGATAAGATAGTGGTGTAGCATGCAGGTAGCGCTTGTAGGCACAGTCCCTTCTTCTACTTGTAACACATACTCATGGTGTGTCCCGTAGGGTATACAATAAAGCACAGTCTACTGTAACATAGTATTCTGATCATTTCAGAGCTTATAAGCTACTGAAATATTCTTTATATTTTATTAACTAACATGCAATTTTTCCAGTTATATAGCTAAACATTTTGTAAACTCGTTGTTTAAGATTAAAAACCCATATTCTTCATAAAACCCTTCAGCACAGCTCAAAAGTAATACTGTTTGTCATCTCTCAAGGCGAAACAGTCTGCATCGTATAAAACTGTCATCAGGCAATAGCGGAAAAGCATAGTAATAAACCGTGACTGGGGAGTGCTTTGTTATAGCAGGGATTTTTCTTCCTTCCCTGCTGATTTTTAGAAGAAGGAGGAATAGAAAACCTTGACAAATACACCAGTGGATGACGAACACAGCCTTGTTGTCCTGCTGGGGTGATTTCCCAGTGTGCAATAAATGGAGCAGCACTTACGATTCTTGTGTACCAAAGTCCTCAGCTCCATTGAATTTTACACTGCCCAGATCATAGTCCTCTGCAGCATAAGCTACCGCAAGATAAACTCAAAACATTAGGCATCATAAGAAGTGTAGTGTTCAGCTAGATCTTTACTTTTCTAATATTACACTTTAATGTAACATGTGCGTATGTATAGAAATTTGAATATACTATTAAGATATAGATTGATAGAGACAGATAGGTAAATACATATATTAATGCTGAAATTTGCATATACTGATTACCCATACATAAATGAGTACTGCATTTTCAGATATATAACATGCACACGTGTATAAGCGATAAAGGCCTCTGCTAAATAAACAAATAATCAAATAATAATAATAATAATAACAGACATGCAGTTTGATCAATTGTTTGTGTACAATGCTCTTGTATATTAAAAAATAAAAAACTGTATGTTATTCATTTGATAATCTTGTGTTAAATATGTCCTGCAAAATAAAATACTATATATATATACTATATTATATATATATATATAAGCTGCAATTTATATACTGAGAATTAATTCATTTAAGTGATCATATCTGATTAAATGACTACAGAGTTGATAAAGGGTACACAAGTAATGAAGAGAAATGCAGGGATTGAATTGAATTGCATCTTTGGCTGTAAATGGCGCAAAAACAAAATGGTGCAAAAAGAGAACAAATTACGGCTATGAGCAACAAGACATGGGTTTGAATTGCCCCCCACTAGCACTCCAATGAATAGAGAATCAGTTCTGATTTCAATCAGGACGATCTGCAACAGAATGGCTTTCTCACAATTCAGTCTGAACTGGACAGTTCGGCCCCAAAGAGTTTTCAGTTCAAGTTTAAAAAAAAAAAGAAAGAACGCAAGACTCTTAATGAACCAATTCCACTTCAGATTAAGTCTACTGTCTTCCATCTAATGAATTAGCCTAACACTCAAGTCAGGCTGAGTGGGATCACAGCTTTAATCTACTCATCAAAGAAGTGCAATTTTGTATTTTATATTCCTTTTATGGCAGCAGTTCAATACCACATGTCATATATTGCACTCAAGAACATCTCCCAGTGTCTTGCAACTACTATCGAAAGATCAGTGGAGCCATATGGGGCTTGAAATCTAAACAGGATCATAGCAGCCTTTTATTAGCTATATTAACCTACTGCAGCGATGTAGGGAAGACAAGAGAAAATGTCAAGTATTTCTGAGAGTGCGCTTTAAGGTACCATGTACAAGCAGAGCTTTTTATCCTCGATTGCTACGTTGTAATGGCATCCACTTCTAGCCTTCTGCAGTGCAATCTACTTGAATGTGGCTGAGAGAACAAGAAGTACATTTCAAGGCATTGTATTGCTTTTATTAGCATTCCAGTCATTGTATACAGTATTCAAATTACATTTTGGACAATGCACCTCATATAGTTTGACTACATATTGCATACACAGTATGCTGTGGATAGCCACAGTTTTAAGATCAGCTGCTGTTTTCGAAAGTCTCAATTAGTTTGAAACTTGCTTTAATTTGAAAGGCACAACAGCACGGAAGGTCAGCAAATACCCCTAAGCAGTCTCTTGTTTTGTTGAATAATAATAATTTAAAAAAAACATTTGAGTATGGTATTATTTGCATAAATAAATAAGAAAGTGTAAATTAATTAAATACTACTGTAAATGGTTTTATGTGCTATTGTCAAACATTTTGCATCTTGATGCAACTGGATTGCAAAGTCAGAAGTATTCAAATATGAAATGATTACCTTTCCGGTTCACACATTATATATTTTTTGTCATACTGCAAGCAATTTTAAGAAGGAAATGTAATATAATAATAAAATATAAGTGATTTGAGAGCTATGTAACAGAAGGTTTGTGCTGAACTTTCAATTAACATATTACAATTGTACACATGGGAGCATTCTTATTCTGCATACATAACCTAAAAAAAAAAAAAAACCTGCTGCTCGGTGTCATTTTACGCTTCTGATACTGCATTCTCAAGGGTTTCACATCAGCGTGACCACCGGTCCAGAACAGATTCTTTATAAAAGCTTGAAAAGTAGGAGCAATAGGGATTTTGAACAGCCTGTGATCCTTGACAAATACAGTGTGCATGCAGGTACAAAACTAAAGATTTTTTTTGGGGGGGGGGGGGGGGGGGGTAGAGGGAGGGTACCTAAAAACACTGGATCTGTGACTAAGTTGTGGAGTGATTAAACTGTTAAAGGCATAGCAAATTGTCCCTGAGCTTCCTGACAGCTGCGAAGAGTTATTGAACGCAACTGTACAGCTGAAGAGAGCTCTATTGGTAAACTGCTCTGCTGTGTCACAAAGGAGATTTCTCCATTTCACACAAGCATCTGTTGCCATGTTTGCAAAACCCCCTCCTCTAGCACTGCTACATTTAAAGACTTGCAGCAGTGCCTGAGTTGTGATTTAAATAAATAGTGGGGTTGTTGATTGTTTGTTTGTTTGTGCTCAGAGCAAATGATTGCAGAAGACAACTCAAAAGGCTTGCCGTTAGATATTCTTTGTTACAGCGACAGCCTGTAATTGTATTGAAATGCCTTTGTGTACCTTTTGATTAAATGGATAGCTATCTTGGTGTTGGTTAATTAATTTTTATTACGATTTATTTTATATAGTAGAAACAACGGTACCTTCTATCCAATTCAATTTAAATGTATTTTAGATGGCATATGAAATGATATTACAGAGAAAGACTGACACATTTATAATAGGTTATTTAATTGCATACCATACCTCTCGCATGGAGACAAACCTAAGTCAGCTATGTCAAACTGGAACTGATGAGCAATTTTCTTAATTGTACCATTCGGACGGGTAGGATGTGGTTTTTCAAATTGTAATTACTGGCTTTGCTGTTGTGGCAGATATTGAGGATTTACAGCAAAAAAGGCAGATCTGATAATTAAAACAGCTATTTGGAAAGTGTGAAAATTAAAATACCAGACACGGGGGCAAAAACCCTACTAAATTGTTATTATTTTTAAATTTTTTTGTAAAACGCAAAATTAATGGCCAGATTCTTGCTTAATTACAATTCTAAATTTAATACGAAACAATTTAAGATTTCTTACAAGTCCCTAAATTAATTGTTTATTTCTAGTTCGGTAATTTAATTGCATTTTTAAGGACATTTTTCATTTCTGAAAAAAAATGACATGACATGCTCATGACAAATTGGAATAAAAAGCTTTGAGAATCTTTGGGAACATTTCGAATCCTGAATAGTGTTCACGTAATAATTGGTAAAGCTATACTTTACAATATTTAGTTATACTAAATGCTTTGAAAGCATCCACACTTTTAATCCCACTGGGACACTGAATGGCAATTTTGCAATCTGATAGTTACTTTAAGGTTAGGATTAAGGTTTGGTTCAGTTTAAGTGAAGAACCTCTTGTCGATGTTCTTCTGGGTGTCACATAACCGTCTACTCTCTTTATGGTTCGGAAGTGTATTTTGAAAAAGCTTTCTCTTCATCCAAACCATTTCATCACACAAAATTGGTAACCAAAATCCAAGATCTAGGGGTGACAATATTCATATATATATATATATATATATATATATATATATATATATATATATATATATATATATATATGCACAATCAGCCCAGCCAAGTGAAGAAATAACCTTGCTCAATAGGGCATAGGATTGATCAGGCAGGGGATTTTCCTACCACAGACTGGTATACTGATATTTATTTGCATAAGTCTTGGGTTCCATCCATGGCTACTGAGCTGCCACGCGGCCACATCTTATTTAATTTCATGGTATAGTGCAGAGGGAAAGTACAGCATATTTTATACTCTGTTTACCCCATGAAGCAGCTCAGTTCAAATGGCATTTTATATAAACAGTAGTCCCTTTTAGACTCTACATTTTAAAGGCACAGGAAAGACACGTTGCTAATGCATTTTAATCAAAGGTTCTGGGGTTCATACAAGAGTCATATTTTAATTGACAGTAGATAACCATTCATTATATGTCACAGTAATCATTATTGAAAGGCTCACCTTTGCAGTTCTATAAAGCTTCGATATTTTCATTTATAATCATGCTGTGCAAGCTCTGTTTAACCATGGGTGATTGTTATTCTTTTATTCCACTTGAAGTTCATCTCGGAGCGTATTCATCTCTTAATGTACTGCAGTATCAGTCTAATTAAATAACAGCACTTTAATAAAGCACATTCTGCTTACTCACACACACACAAAATAAATGGATGAAATGCATTTATGGATTCTTCTTCTTTGAGATTAAAATAATGCATACGTTTTATAAATAGAATAATTACTGGTTTTACATTTAAAACTCATAACTTTTTGCACCAGCTAAAATAAATGTGTTTTTAAAATTGAACACGACCTCAGCCTTAAGTGTTTTGAGTGCATTTATTCTACTGTAGAAATCTTTCCTGTAACCTAAATACTGTTATCCTTCTTATTTTAAAAGAGGCCTGTTTTGCTTGCCAGGTTTGCTCGATGTGTGTTTAATTTTCATGGAGGACTGAGCTATCAGCCATCTCTGTGGCATGGGTTAGAAGTCACATTTGATGTCTGCCCTTATTTTGTCTGTTCAGCCATAGATAACACTGTATGGATTGCCATGGCATTTGCTGGAGCCTCATTCTTCTGCTCCACATGTTCTGATTAATGTTTAAACCAGACTCCCACACTTCAAATATCTGCACATCAGTATGACAGTCTCGAAAGTTTTCTGCTCAGAATAGAACATGCACAGGCACACATACATCCACAAACACTAATTTCAAATTTCTTCAGTTTTTGCAGATTACCCAGTTACCCTACCTCATTTAGGGGAGGGGATATTTAAATCTCTGTGTCTGCTTATTAAGTAGGAAAAGAATGACTCTGAATATCATGAGGAGAGCTTCATGTGTTGCCATGAAGATAAAAATGGGGTCACTTAATTTAGGCACGTTTGATTTTGTTGTTGTAATACATTCACATTTTGATTGATTCACCTTTGATTTAATGTTAGTTTGTTTTATTTTAACACATTTATAAAGCATGTTTATTTGGCATGTTGCTTTGTTGTAGATTTGCACAGATCTCACTGGCATGTTGATGTTCTCCTGTTCTCAGCCCCTATAGGTGCTAATTGAATAATTTTAAGAAGCTGAGCACCTGGTATAAAAGTTCCTGATTTCATCAGCTCAAGAGATTGGATTTTGTCGTTGATGTGAACCCGGGTTTGTCTGTAGGGGAGGCTGGCTGCACAGCCAGCAGGAGCAGAGAAAGAATTCGACTTGTTTGTGTTCGACGGTGGGTTGGGGAGAAAAATGAAAGAAACAGCCGCCCACATTTACAGCGAGGCTCCTGCTGTGCTTCCTGTCTCCCTTCGTGTGTGTGTATGTCTTTAACAGTTTTAGAAATTAGTATTTTAAAGGCATTGGGGCTTTAGAGGAGTGTTGGAGATGGGGAGTTTTTAAAGATTTTATTGTTGTTTTTAGTAAGCCCTGTCTCGAGCAGCACTGTACCTTGTTTTTAATTAGAATTAACCATATATTGTTTTTATTGAACAGTGCAAACCACATGCCATGACTGTATTTTAGACTTGTCTTAGATGTTAAATATAGTTAACCACCTGTATTTATTAAAATTATGTTCATTGCCCTGCATATTGTTGTGGTCTTAGTTTATTTCCTTCTGGTATTCTGCCTGATTCATCCCACCCCAATCATTTTGAGCAGTTGGTACAATTGGGTGTTGTGGATCGTCTTGGTGGAATATGAAGAGGGAAATGGGGCAATGAGGACATTTTTAGAAACAATTCTGTCTGTTCTAGTGGCTCATCGGTGGGGCGTCTTGCCGTGGCTGGGACATGCAGTGTCGACCCCCCTGCACAGGCAGAGGCAGACGGGACCATGAGAAGAGGACACTAGGCTGGCATGGGGACCGGTCCTTAAATGGAAAAGAGAGGGGCGGCTCATGCAGGCAAAGATGCCTCAAGGGTTAGCCATTCCCCCGGTACCCCACGTCGACCTGACACAGCCAGGTGGCCAGCTCAGGTGGGTAAGGAGGGCTAGTCTGCTAGGGCGCTGGTGTGGAGGTAAAAATGGGGTGGTAAAATCTTAAGCATCCCACCTCCACCAGCGGCCTTCCCAGTAGGAGCACGCTGCCCAAGGAGAGCTCGGCCACCAGACTGCAGCGGAGGGGTCCGGCTACAGGACAAGGAGCACGGGCGGGAGTGTTGTGCTCCCATTGCTGTGAGTGTTCTGCTGTGGGGTGCTGGTTCATGTGGACAGAAAGCACGGTCGTGACAAATGCCTTTCTTTTAGTTTAGGTTTTATTTTGTCTTGGCAGAGGAGTGTTTTATCGCCGGAGCGGTTCCGAGAACAGACAGAAAAATTCAACTCTTCCCTTCTGGACAACATAGCACTGCCTTAATGTACTTCAACTTGCACTTGTCTGATCCCTTGTTTACTGTATTTCACCTGCACTCTAACCCTGATGTACTATCAACACTGTTATCTGCTCTTGAACTGCCCCGATATCAAATCGTACTGTATTTTGTATTTGCTCTTATTAGGACTAAAGTCATTGTATTTTGTATCTTGATCTGTACTGTAATTCTTGATACGTATTTTTTGTATACGACTGTAAGTCGCCCTGGGTAATTATATATATATAGATAGATAGATAGATAGATAGATAGATAGATAGATAGATAGATAGATAGATAGATAGATAGATATATTTTACATTTTTTATAATGGTCACAACATTAAAACATACAGGGGCAGACATATCAAGCAATTTTATAACAGTCTGAGTTTGAGTTTTATTTTATTTTTAATGTTAAAACCTTGATAAAACCTGGCTATCCACAATGTTATAACTACAGACCTTGGGAGACTGGTCTTTAGTGTCTGTTTTGATTAATTAAATACAATGTGGTAGTCATGAAATTGTTCATTGTACTGATGTTGTTATTTTTAACAACAGTCTATAAGTGTTTCATAAATACAAAACTGTATTTAACCCATAAAACTTTTTAAATTACTCCTTAAAACTTTATGAATAGGGCCAACTATTCTGTATATTTTTGGGTTGTCTAGTCTTCCGAGACCCCTCATGCCCTCACATTGTGTAACTCATGCACACGCTCACCAGAACAGCAGAACTACATCCACATTATCCCCACCACAGTTCTGTTAACTCAGAATTCCTCTCAAGTTTTATAGAAAACCCCAAAATAAAAAATGTGTAAGCAGGAATTATCCCATGACACATTAAGATAAATGATCTTGTCTATGAATTTAAATACATTGTCCTACTGAAGTCTCAGTCAGTAAATATCAACTTTATATAGTTTGTTTATCCCACAAGAAAATGTAGAGTATGATCAGTATTGTATATCACGGGCAATTTGTAAAAGGGTGCGAGTTATACTCAGAAAATTACAGTAAACTGATTACATTTTATAGGAGACATACAGAAGTGACATTTTTCCTTAAACTTTGCACATAACCATAAGTTTAAATTATGGGGGAGATAATGAATTGTACTCTTTTCATACATATAAACTTAAACATGTAATTTAAATGTACAGGGTCCATATTAGGTACCATTGTATGTGCAGGTTTAACTGATGCCTGTCTTCATTACCCAATTAATCACATGAATTTGACATTTTGACATATAAAGCATGCACTCAGATTGTGGTAAGATTATACTATAAAAAACCTGTGAAAAAATAAATAAATAAATAAATAAAATAGGTTTTTGATTTATTTATCAATTTATTCCAGATGCATGTTATTACATGCCCCAGTTTTTTGGTTCACTAATAATGTGACAGATACAATGATAATAGTGTAGAAAAAAAGAGATATCATGTTAATAACCATTCCCAACCTTGTTTTAGTCTTTTCACTTCACTCTACATGTGATTCTTCAATTTATTTAGCGTCTTCAAAGCTAGATGTTTCTCTAGATTTTCTTCTTGCTAGTATGAATATGGGAACTTATAGGAAAATGCGAGAACCGAGAATGCAAGCACACTGAAATGCCTCTCGCTTATTCTTCAGAGAGCCAATTAGAGCAGGAACAGTCCCAGTCAAATTAGTTTAAGCTGAATCTGGATAGTGTTATTTCTGTGGAACCCAAGCCTTACACACAAAATAATTCAATATGTCACTGAGCCCTGAAACCCATCGTCCCTCAATCATCTCACATTAGCTGAGCCCTTAAGTCACCTTTCTTGCACAAAGACAGAATTTTGAAACACATTCTACATTCTGCGGGATAAACTGTATTATGGTAACAGTGGAAGGTTAGATAAATGAAATTACAGCCACACTTCCAGTAAGAGCTAGACTGTAGGTACATATTGCAATCCCCGAGCCTGATTGGCACTCCTAACAAAGATAGTCAAGTAAATGTTTGAATAGGGGTACGAGCAAGGGTTAGGAAGTGGCTGCTCACATAAAATTAAGAGCATGAATGGCTTACTGTAAAATCCCTTGAAAGAATGAGTATTATTGAACGTTCACAAGCGTTGCTTTTTTTGTTGTTTGTTTATTAAAGTCGTGTCTGTCAAGATACATTTCAGGTACAGGTAAAGCGGTAGATCATATTCTGACAAATGAGCAAATGCATTTTCATCAACTCTCGCCGGGAGTCGTTTGTCTCCGGTCCTGGGTCACTGAATCATGAGATTAAATGATAAATTACATCTCCTTTACTGTCAAACTAAATTACATTTAGTACTAAAATGAGTAAAAATTACCCAGTGATCAAGAGCAGTCGGGGTCTGAATACTGATGTGGGAAGGAGCTCTACCTGCAGATAGCAATTAGCATATCATATTGCTTAGAAGAAAAATAGCACACCGTATTACCAAATTACAAAAAAATGACTGCTGTGACATGAACTATTTCTGATTTGATCAACTCGAACCAGTAGAGTCTAGAAGTAAGTGAATCTATTTCATTTGTTCACTGCCTAACAGTTTCCTTATTTGGGTCTTTAGAACAAACTGAATCACACAATCTGGGGTTTAAAAACAGCATCAAAGTAGAAGAAAAGCAAGCCATCCCAAGCTTTTTCAATCCAGTGGATTTGGTTAAAAGATTAATCATTAAATGCATCATTAATATAAATAAATGCTTCTGATCAAATGCTTCTTTATAAAGAACTGTTAATGGTCTTTAAAGACAGCAGTAACACAATTGTAAGCTTTTTCACTGATTCACCTTATGTTTCAGGAAAGACAGATATTTGACAGAAGTCTAATATAAAATCACGTTCCATGCTTGCAAAGTAACACATTACAGATTGGTACTTTACTGGTAATCCACTACACCACCACTACCCCCACCCCTTTACAATGCCCTCGTTTCCCCACTATTCATAATACTGAATCCTCTCTTTTCCAGCCATGCAAATGTTCACAGGGCACACCGAATTGATGAATTGTTATTGGAACTGTCTGAAATGAGCTTTTTTTTTTTTTTACTATAACAGACAGCTTTGTTTTAAGATATCTAGCTGACTGTACAATGGGGAATCCTGTTAAAAGCAGTGCTCAGGGTTCCTGCTGTGGCTCTGGTTGCACACAATGGCAGATTGATTGGGGGTGGGGGCAGCTTTGGTCCCAAAAGGAAGAATTAGTACAAGTGGCCGAAGAAGTCATTGGACCGGCTCTTGAAATTTAAGCTCTTGAAAAAGTAACACATTTTGTGAAAAAAATACTTGCAGGCTACTTTTTTTTAGATGTTTCCCTTAATGGCTGAAGTGACAAACACTTTATGTAAATATTCACCAGCATCACCATAATGCTAATGAAGCCTCACACTTTCAGCTTAATTAATGAACTCAAGTGTGGTAACAGTGTGCTGCTCACTGAAGTGGTGTCATTTTTCTTAGGGCCAGTTTTCTTGACTTGGCTCCTCCAGTCGCTAACCTCATTGAGAGGATTTCAAAAACATCCAGTCTGCGTGTTTATTTTTTAAAACTTTAACCCACAAGGTTACACAACAAATATGCAGTTTGGTCTCGTTACAAAATGCAGATGCATTCAACCCAAATTCTGTGTTCTAGGTTTTTATTACCTGTCTGTCCACATTGGGTGTCTTTAAAATAACAGCCCTCCTCCCTTTGCATATAGGAAACATGATCCCGTTGTGAGAAGATATTTTCAAACCAAGGCTCCCTCAGAAGAGATATTAAAGACAAGATGTGCGTTGATGGACAATGCTCATTGTTTTGTTTAATTTGTTTCACATTAAAAAAAAATAATGTTGTTGATAAAAGAAATGCTTATAGTTCTACTTCCGTGTAAGATAAGTCTCAGCTGCAATTCTTGTCACGTGACACAAATTCCATTTGAAAAGTAGAAACATGCCAACCACAACTGTCCAATTATGCTATGTTTTAATTTAAAAAAAGCTAGATAACAGATACTTTACTGCAAGTTTAAAAGAAGAGAGAGCATGCAGTAGCAGCTCCTAGAAGCATGCAGTTCATCTCCGCTGTTAAGGACAAAATAACATCACCACCTCAAACACATTGTCCTTTTTAATCAAAATGCAACAAACTGACAATGACTCATTAGACACAGTGAGAACCTCAATTAAACTCCTCCTTCACAAAGGCTATGTCCTCTCAAAAAGTGGTCATATTAACGCTGATTATTTTATCTCACAAACAACTTTGTTCTTGGTGCAGTTGTTTTACCAATGAATCTGAGGTTCATTTGTAATATTTCATTAAACACACCGGCAATAGCTGTCCAGTGCCTTTTAATCTGTGTAGCACTTGTATTTTATGGGGAATCAATAGAAGGTAGGCAAAGATTAACATATGGTTATGTGTGATGGTTGGAGCTAACTTGATGTGCTAGCAAACTGAAGATAGGTAATATTAAGCTTAACCTATAATTGATTTCAGATTGAATAAATTAGGCTTTATGGGTATGTCAATACAATTATCAAATTAGAAGAATTAGATGGCCTTAATTTAACGGTAAAGTGCTGATTGATTTTAATTTTCAAAAACAGAGTACGGCGCACTGATCTGAAAGCGACTCATATTAGCGACTAATAATAATAATAATAATAATAATAATAATAATAACAACATACTGATTTGAATTTTCTTTTGTCTGTAGCAAGTAATTAAATTTAGTATAAAAATAAACAAAAACTAATAAAACATTTTTAATGATTTACTATGCATCCATGAATTGTTTATTTAGTTCTTCATTTAGATGCATGCCTAACACATTTTTTTTAAGCATTGTCTAATCGTACGGTGGTATTGACTTGAGTTTACCTTGACAGAGGTTTGCTTGTACACCCAGAGCCAGAGGGGAAATCTTAGGGACACCTCAAAGCACTACAAAAGCAAAGACAAGCGCATGAAAATGTACTCAAAACCTGTCTCTAAAAAGAAGCAGCAACCTTTTTTCTTTTCTTTTCTCTTGGCAATAAAACATAAAACACTATATTGACATTACTGGAACTCTGTGCATTCATTCTCTTTACTGGAAAGTCTGTGCATTCTGATATGACTACAGCATTAGTCATTGATGCACTGTGAAATGTTATGGCCCAAAGATTAGGTGTAGACTTTGCAGTGTTTATTGTGCAGCACAGTACTGACTTCCTTCCGAAGTGTAATGTGCATCTATTGCTGACAACTGGGAACTATCGCTGTGGGGTGTCACTGATTGGCTCATCCAAATCTTATTACAATGTGTGACTTTCTTAAGGGTGGCAACAGTGGATAAGCTGAAAATAGGCTCATTTAATAGCCACTGGAACCCGTAGATCATTGCACTACTGATAACTGCCAAGAGTTGGAATAACACTTAACAGATTCAAATACATTATGCCTTTTAATCTAGGCAATAATTATCAGCCTTCGCACAAGGTATGGGTAAAAGAAAGTGCTTTGCAATCATTGCCCCACGTTGCAGAACATAAGCGAACAGGGTGTAAATCAGTTAAAGAGCACACTTCAGTATTCAATGCACTGTAGTTTACAGCTCCCAAATGACCTTCATCTATCATCCTCAGATGTAGAGGTGTATAATTGTGCTGGGGAAAAACCTGAATAATGAAACAGAGCATGGCAGTTACAGGATAGCATTTTCATCAGGTGAAACAAAATAATCCACAGACACCAGCCTCATGGTATACATACAAGGAGGATGACTATGGCATTAAAACAGTTCATGTTGTAAAGGGTTTTAAAAAAATGAACACAGAGATAATGTTGTTCTACACAATAGGAGTATATATTTGTCTTTCAGGAACGATCTCAAATAAAATACATTTGTTTTCCACTGGTAGACAATTGCAAAAATTAATTACTTATTGATATCTCCTTATAATGTGTTGAAGAAATGCTGTTTGTGATTGAAGACATCCGAAAGAGCTTAAGCAGCTCTGCAAAGAGCCAGCCCTGCTATAACTGTGGACACATAGCTGATATTCTATTACCCCTGAGTGAGGGTGATAACATTTCAAAACAGAGATGTGGCTGGATAAAGATCAGAATCTATTGGCTATGACAGAATGGGAAAGTTGAAGGACTGCAACACGTTTTCATTCTGAACGAAACATTGAGTTCTGCACCTGTGGTAAGGTATGCAAATTTTGGATACTGCTTCCAAACCCCTCATTAACTAAGTGCTGTGCCCAAAAAAGGTTCAAAACCATGTGTTGGGTTAGGTAGCACCCGGGGCTAACGTGAATCTCTCTTATTTGAAAACCAGCCCAGTATTCTTCGACAACACATGGTAGATGGATAACGCAGGGGTTACTTTCCACGCCTACCTGTTGGTACACATGCTGCATAAGTAGGAGCTGGTGTAGAAATTCAGTGTCAAACTGTCACTTTGCCTCGTCTGGGGGACAACTGTGTTTATACAGCGAGCTGGCATTTGCTTTCAGCAGCATTATTCTTCTAGCACTTTGTTGTCATGTCCCACCAATTGTTTGACACTTCTTGGCTGCAGGTTGTTATTTTAAACTTTAAAACATAAGAGGGCAAGAATGGTAATAATAATAATAACAACAACAACAAGGCCACATGCTGCAAAAACCAAAATGAGAGCTCTGTTAAACCCAGATTCATCATTTAAAAAGTGACAGGACTTAATTACGGTTGTTCAAAACAAAAACAAAACATTAAAGCAAAGTATGCCATCCTGGAAGTGTTATTTTCACAGGGGACCGATAAGTCTTTTAAGACCTTCTGCTTGTCTGTGCTTGTGCTTACTTCAAATAGACGGAACAGCTTTTTAAACAAAGTTCAATCTTCTAAAAAAAAAATTTAAAAAGCACATATAGAAGTACTTTGAGATGGAACTAGTTTTCTTTATTGTCTATACTTTTTGTTTGTAGCTAATGTCAGCTTTAGAGTTGGATCTGAGTGTTATTATAAAATGTATAAAAAAAAATAATACACAATTTTGTATTAAAGTCTGGCCGTGAACACACAGACATTATATTTAAAGTAAGTACACATCTAATCTGTATCCCTGTTTTCAGTCATTTCTGGGAGGTAAAGAGGATAAAGGTTGTTATACTGTAAACGTGCTTTAAAATAAATGTACTGGTGGCTGGTTCTGGTCACCTAAAATAAGTTCAAAGACTGCTGGCGAATCGATAGTCACAGCCTTTGGTCACTTGCTCATATTAGATTAGCACCAAGAATATCACTTACAGGAACTGGGAAGCTTTGGCTACATTCTAAGGTTTATGACAGCTCTTTCCAACTCTAAACTCTAAAATTAAACTGCAGTACATTGACCTTTTTGTCTTGACAAAATGTACTAACTGTAAGCTAGCAAAGCCATACAGTCCATTTCTCAAATCGACCCAGCAGCACTGTGACAGGTGTGCATAGGCTCTCTGTTTAGAGGACTGCGGCAGTGCAGGCTAGCACGGATTAAACAGGTACGTGTACAGTCGTATTCCAGATGATGTTTGTCGGGACACCATTGACCTACAATGATAAATGGAGCTGGATTAAGAGGCGAGACAATAATGTCGCGTTTCACATCCTGGCAGCGTCCTGCCGCTCTGTGGAATGCCCCTCAGGGCTCGTGTGATTTGGGTGACATGCTGCACAAAAGGTTAAAGCCGCTCTCATTAAAATGACTCGGATTCTGCCCCAGCTGGTGCTCATGTGGCCCTTTGAGCAAGAACAGTTACGTTTTCTGATTAGGTAGCTCGAAATAATGGATTAATTAATGGGGGAGACCAATAGTCTTGGTAAGGTTGTATGGCACTTAAGCAGTCTTGCAGCTGCCTCGCAGATAGAAGAATGGAATCAGAGGTGTAACCAAGATTAAGTACCTAGCACAGATCAAACAACTAATTTCAATTCCACACATATTATATATAGAGAGAGGGAGAGAGAGAGATAGATAGATAGATAGATAGATATAGATACACACACGCGCGCGCACACACACACACACACACACACACACACACACACACACACACACACACACACACATATGGTGTATGGTTCAAGCAGTAATAAGCTGTTTAAGGAATGGGGGAATTCATTTTGGTTCATGACATCAAGCTCAGACTTACTGCATGTCTTATTTTTTAATAATGAAAAAAAAACATGGACTGGGTTAAATAAATTTTGGCAGCTTGAATCTCCAGCTAGTTGCATCAGACGTTGCATAACCAAATTGCTTTCCACACATGAGCCAGCTGATTTCATATGACATTCAGAAGCATTGCTGGATTGTTTCCTGCTTGCAGCCCACTGAAGTTTAGTAGGTTGGGCTGGAGTCTGATGGATTCAGACTGAATTATGTGTAAAACTGTGAATTAAAGCACACTACCACACTAGCCTGTGCTTTTCCATGGGAAATGATTGCTATACTTTAATCTTAATACAGCGAAAATGATAAAAACTGTTCACATCCCAAAAAAAACATTTCCCGAGCATTGTTTTATTTGCAGCTATTGTATCCAAAGGTGAATAAATGAATAAGGTTTTAAAAAAGAGATGCATACAATTTTAATATAGCAGAATCTATTGTAATAAAAGCAATAATATTTTCTGAGATGCTGACAGTCCTTTGGCAGGTGTTTGTAAGGGTACTGTAACTACATCACAGGCTGCACAGGTCTCCTCTGGTTGTATTTCTTTGTGCCTTCGTCTAGTTAATGCTTTGCTTTTTAAGGTAGATTAAGTTCAGATAAAGACAGGGGTACATAGCTGTAAATTATAGAAAGTCTGAAAGCTTATTTTCATTTTGTTATCATTAAAACAAGTAAACATACACACACACAACCCCCTGATAAAACTAGCTTGTTCGTACCTTTTGCTTCACAGCACAGTGGTTTTATTTTTGTTTATTTTCCACCTTCACATCACCTCAATGACAGCAAACAATGACAAAATTGTAAAACCTTTATCACAATCTTATTTATTTATTTTATGGATTTCATTGATAAAAGCCATATGGCAAGGCTGTGTGTGCGTGTTTAAGGTTGTCATTCACTCCGAGTTCTCTGGATGAAGGCGCATTGACAGATGACAATTACACGCTTGTGGAGCTCATTGAACAGTATACACTGTCCCTCCTTCCAGGCATGGGAAAACAAAAGCCAAAAGCTTTCCTTTGACAGGCTTTTAAAAGCACAATTGATATATTTTTGCATTAAAATAAGAAGCAATGTTTTAAGTCAATACCAAACAGCAGCTGATGCCAATTCTACTGTATACCAGCATGTATTTATTTATTTATCTACATCCTTTTCAATTGTTTCAGACTGCCCGTGGCTCCAATCTGAAATTTACAATGGCATCTTTGACAGAATTGAATACACTGTAAAGAATATGCTTTTTTAGGGTACTTATTCAAAAACAGGAGACCCTTTAGTGTTGATCGTGTGCATCTGTCATGGTAACCATGATAACTGCTTTGATTCGGCTCAGATCTTCACCACACTGTTAACACTCACTCAGAGCCTCTAGAGACGTTTCCGATTGCATTTGGCTACATACAGATGAACCCTTGATTTTCTACAAAT
This sequence comes from Polyodon spathula, assembly GCF_017654505.1. Lineage (NCBI taxonomy): Eukaryota > Metazoa > Chordata > Actinopteri > Acipenseriformes > Polyodontidae > Polyodon > Polyodon spathula. The sequence goes on along the minus strand of NC_054547.1, from coordinate 36,389,383 downwards.
GTTTACAATGCACGATCACGAGGACCCTTTGTAAGTGTGTGCACTGGTTTCTCACTCTGGAGTAAATGCAATGCTCAATTGCAATTTATCAACATATGTATCAAGCATCTAAGTTATTTGCGAAATAGATGAAGCAAGCATTAACCCTACCACAGCACTTGCATTAGTGAATGTATTCAATATGATTGCTAAAAAAAACTACTGAACATTTATAACTATTAAAAGCAAAGGCACATTTTCACAGAGGAATAGCACAATTGTATCGGCATAACAACCAAAGTTGCAGGAAGAAGCGGTAGATTGTTGTTAGGAGTAGTTTCTTGCTAGTTCAAGACGTTTTCTTTTACTGGCTTCAAAACCAGGCTCACCGAGGTTGTTAATGGTTTTCGAATTGAGTCAATCTGTGTGCTTAGATGTACCCTTTGGTTAAATTGGTTACTGTGTACCCAAAATGAAAGGTGCTGTGACAAAGGTATTGAATTCCTGATGACCACTGGGTAACCAAACCTGGCCTGGCTTGTGATAAGGCCAATCGGCTTCCTGATTTATTACCCTAATTAAACTCTCTGGGTTAGTAAAACCATTAGAACTTAACTCAAACACCTCTGGATAGGAGATGTTGACAGAAGATGCTACTATTACCTTCTGGAAGACGAATGTGTTTTTAGATAAAGACAGGAAACAAAACCATACAAAATAAAGCAAAATGCAGTTTCACTATAATTTGCTTCATATACAGATAGCCTTTATCACTTGGGCCAGGTTTGACTTCTGATCATCTAATGATGTCCATGCAATGTCCACATCAATCTCTGGTTTCTTCAAAGGTTTGAATTTTTTATGGAAAAACAAAAGTTAAATTTGGTGACTACCAATTTTTACCATCTTTCGTAAAATGCAAAATATATAGCAAGATGGTTTCTGTAGATCTTTTTTTTTTTTTTACCTTCAGTTTTGATCATCAAATTATTATTATTATTATTATTATTATTATATTATTATTATTATTATTATGAAGAAGAAGAAGAAGAAGAAGAAGAAGAAGAAGAAGAAGAAGAAGAAGAAGAAGAAGAAGAAGAAATTGTTTGAATGCTTCCACTCAAGAAGTTTTAGGTAAATCAGGAAACCCTGTTTAAATATCTTCAGTAACAACAACAACAACAGAAAATCCTGCAGTGCTGGAATTGCCATACCTTTGACATGTATTTTCATGCGCTGTCCTCTGAATACACCTACAGGTCCTCCCACCTCTGGACTCGAGGGAGTCCTGCTGTCACTTCCCTAGGTAAGAAGGAAACAAAATGAACAGGCCTGGGAGTAGAAGCGGGGGGCCGTGTAAATACAAACCCAAGAACAGATTTAAATAAGGGAATGCTGAGTGAGTGTTCTCTGAGCTAGCACTGGGAGCTCCTCGAAACAATAGCTCTTTCAGGGAATTAAACCTGCAATTTTTCTGCCCATGCTGTGCTTTCCATTGTTTTTCAGAAAGAGCCCTTTATTTTTGAAGTTAATGGTTTACCGTTCCTTCCTTCCCACACAAATCACTGCTCATGTGTTAACTGTAATTAATTGACAATCCATTACAGCTACCTTGAGCTGGAGATTTGGTTAAACACCATTTATCATTTAAATGTTAAACTGCAGTTCAAACATCTAAGACAGGTGAAGATAAAGGAGGAACATTCCTCCAGCGAGATGTTGTATATGTTTCTTTCATTAATCCAGGGCCCCTGTCACAACATTTATTTTCAAACTTTGAAAGTGACGCATCCTTCTGCAGGGTTATTGATGGTAATGAAAGAGATTTAAAATATTTTCTTTAGTCATAATTGCCATGTAAGTAATGTTGGGTTGTCACAACCCAAGTAAAACCCAATGTGCTTAAGACAACTATAAGATATGTCAAGCTTAGAACACTCTTCGCGGCTCAGCAGTAATTCAGCTCTAAATGATATAAGATATATCCATTTCGGGAGTCCAGCGCACAGTATGTGGAAAATTGCTTTTGCAATTCACACAAATTTCATGACGTGTAGCCTCAGACCAATTACAGTGTAAACCAGTGAGCACATGTCCGTCTGAAATGCAGCTAATGGGTATAAATAAGAGAAATCAACAGTTAAGTGAGTGTTAAAAATTGCGCTTATTTGGTATAAAAAAAGCCAATTCACTTGCCAATCAGATAAGAATTTATACAATAAGATGTATAACATGTAACTCCTTGTGTGTTCATAGCGTGGCTGGCAGTCTAAGTTATTATTATTATTATTATTATTATTATTATTATTATTATTATTATTATTATTATTATTATTATTATGTGGCCACAACTAATCAAATGCTACTGGATTATATGGGATTCTTCCATTGTTCAATGATATTCTCTATATAAACAGAATAATTAACCTGATCCCAGGGCCACCATGCATTTGAATGTCTTCTGACTGTTTTACAAGTAAATATGGCAACTGGCAAAGCTCCATTCATTTCATCTTTATGCCTGATGTCGCTACAGCAAAACATCACTAAACATGATTATATGATGCATATTTTTGCAAATTAATGATTACTGCGCATGCCATTGACAAAAAAATGAATCTCTTGTTTATGATTAGGGCAAGTGGGCAAGTTGTTCCCTTGTCATTAAACCGTTGATTCATTTTTCAAAAGCAGTCATACATTCAGGTCCACCGAACAGATGACAAATGTTTTATAGGCTGAGCAACACAATGCTTTACGAGGGCTTCCTACTGTGATCAAAAACGCATCCATTACAAAATTAGCTAAACAAATTCAATTCAGACCAGAATCTTGACACACAATTCAATTTTAAACTCATAATAGTTAGCTTCCACAGCAGACATCATCAGCTAAATGATAACACTGGGATTTTATATCACTGAGGTCTGTTATTTATCAGGTAATGTCGACTCCTGAAACCAATTACATCTTGAGTAGAGCAAAATAAAAGATGCGTCTGTCCATTGAATTTACACTGTAGTTAGCAAATCAGCCTCTGGATAGGGTGCCCATGTGCCTATAGGTTTTTCTGGTATATGTAGTCCATCTTCTTTTATGACAGATAAAAGGTAACTCAAACGCATTTTGATGCATACTAAAAATCCTAAACTGTACCAAACTGCCCTGGTGAACCTGGAGTCTTTTGATCGTCCCAGACAGCAGTCCTCAGTCAATACTTTCTATAATTAGATACTTTCTAGCTGTTCCACACAAGGCAACATTTATTATTGCTTACCCAACCCCACTGACCCCATCATAATGGAATGCTGCCCAATCTAGATACACATACGTGCCAAATAATATGAACCAATTAGCCAGTGTGATGCTAATCTGATCTTTGGTATGCTCCAGCATATATCTAACATCAAGCGAGAGGTATGCTAAACCCAAAGAACTAGCATCTTGTGGAAAAAAAAAAGCTGATCTTAAATCAGTACATGCATTTTCCAACTGATCTGTTTTGCTATTGATGCTGTCTTCTGCCTTTAAATACAAAGAGCGCTGTTTTTCTGCTGTTCTGTTTCATTGATGTCATTTGCAGTGTAGGTCACAAAAGCAAGTATGAAATATTACTAGAGTGCTGAGATTATATTGCTTTAAAATCTTACTTGGCTCAAATAGTGCTTTAATAAATAGTGACTAACAATATATTCTCTTGCCATTACATTAAACCAGTTTTTGCTTGCTGTGTGCATGTATAAAAGGAAAATCCTTTGTTTTTTTGCTATTGTGCAATACACTAATTATACCTAATAATTTTTTGTATTAAATCAGTAATGGAACATTTGTGACTGCTTAAGACAGCAGTGTATTATTAAAACAACCTGAGGTTTATCTGTATTTGGGGTTTACTTCAGTATTGCTACTATTTCTATAGAATTATAAAAAAAAAAATAAACCAAAAGCACAAGTCATAGCAAAAAAAAAAAAGCTTGTTTAACTGATCAGACCCTATATACAGAATATCTTGTACAGCTTTTCAGCATGGTCAGTGAACCATAAATGGTCATTATCACTCTAGATCACATACTGGTGTAGCTTTGATAGATAAAAAAAAAAAAAAAAAAAAACATGGCAAAGTGAAGCTGGTTCATTAACAAGGCTCAATCAAGAATGATTTAATCTTTTATGCACACTATTTAATACCAGCCTTTAATCAAAATGTACATTCAGGGGGCTGACCTCCCCTGGGTAAAATAATCAGCAATCCCAGTATTGGATGTACCATATGGAAAACATAATTCCTTATTGTGAATACAATCAATCACTGCCATTACACAAAGGGTATAAACGGAAAGCGCTACTATTAAGCCAGGTTGGCTGTCATCTGCAGAGTATATATTGTTGCATGTACCATTAATTATGTAATTGATTAAATATTGGTTATCCTGGCAGAACAAATAACAGTCAGGCGATATGCGAATTGTATACAAAAGAAAAAAGAAAAGAAAAAATAAGACGTCTGTGTTATTTTATTAAAACTTGTTCTTAATGCAACCCATTGCTTTTGTTCTCTGATTGTATAGCTTTAGTCAATGTGATTGTTACTCTATTATTCCAATCAATCCTTGTAGCTGGCAGATCTAGAACAAAGCTGTGCGGCATGACTGCACAAATGAATTGGGACAATTCATAACTTCGACATTCATAACCCCCCCCCAATTAAACTTGTTTAAATGCCGACAATGGGGGGCCAGTTCTGGGAAGATACTGCGTTAAATACACAGCACTCTGTACAGTGCAGAATGAGAAACGCTTGGCAACAAGCCGAGCATCTTCCGTGTCCTCCTCACAAGGTCGTTGCAGCATATGACTCTTCTCTTCAGAAGTACAACAAAAAAAAATTCAAACACAAACTGCCTCATTTTACAAAACGAATAAAAGTATATTAAATATCATAATCATCGAGTAAGTACCCAGACATGCGAGTGTCACTGTAGAAGCTTTTTAGCTTTGTCTCACAGTTCTCATTACACATCACTCCACGACAACACTTAACATGCAAAATCAGCGTTTGTGTAATTGAAGTCTTCAGCTGGATGTCTGTCAAGGCTTGTACGGTACATTACTATTATTTGAAGAACACGTTATCCTGACGTCTTCAGACTTGAGGCACTGTCAGGTGGGGTCTGATTAGCAGTCACTCCTTAATCTCCATTCCCCTGAATAATTCAGCATTATGAGTTTTGTACCATTAATTAAAATGAATAATCACCTTTTGCAATTGTATTCACCTATCTAAAACAGAGCTATATCGTTGTACAGGTAAGAACAAGTCCTTATTCACATGAAGACTGGGGATCCTGTCTACGCAGCTTTAACTCTTGAGTTATTTAAAGAATGTTTTTATGAGCACGGCAATGCCTTGTCATAGCTAGATACGAGAGTTTGAAAGGGACGTCAACAGAAAAATCTTCACAGTGTGAGACCAGTCTCAGAATAACCATACTCTTATAAACCGGACAGCTCAGCATGAGGGAACAAGACATCATACCTGAAGGGGGCGCTCACATATAATTGCAAACTACTGATCAATATGCACAACTAACTCTACTGTCAAACACCACAACTAAGTACACCTTGGTATCCAGTACACATCATCTAACTTGCATTGCTGCCTAGGTTTAATCTTACCAATTAATCACATTTGTTTGAGCTTGCTTGTGTTTAAAAGGTGGAAGTGTTAGATAAGTTATACAAGTGTCACTTCATCTTTGTTTCCCTTGCTTATCAACTCCTTTGGGGTAACCCTAGTGAGGGGTACAGCAGTCAGTCACCTAGTTATCATCTAAACAAAGACCATCTGACCCAATCCTCAAATATATACTCAAGCTGTATTTTGTTTATCAAGGTGTACACTGCTGGTGTCATCTCGGAGTCTTCAAGGTCAAGCTGTTAGTTTACCCCTTAATACCCCAGAATACAGTGGAGGTCTCTTTGGTTAATGCTAACCTGTCCTTTACCCAGATACTGACTGCAACCCTCCCCACAAAAAATGCATTTTTTCTATGTTTACCAAAGTAAATATATTTTGCATTTACAGTGGATTTTATAATGTTTTACCATACTTATCTAATTCCCTATGCTGTCCTACTTTGCTATATTTTAACATGGTATACTAGACCAATATCTGTAACATATTACATAATAACTAGTTAAGAACTAATAATAACTAGTTTTTTTTATTTATTTATTTATTTATTTAATTTAAAAAAACAATGACATTACATTGGCGAGAGATATGTCAGGTAAAATAAAATAAACATATAAAAATGTAAAAATGCTACAAACTTTCAAAACGAGGAAAAACTGAAACAGCTTCAATGTGTGTATAAAGGAATCTTAGTTTATGAAATATTTGTTAAACTAGGTCAGCTAAACTTCAGTTTAAAAGCCCTGCCCTCTCCCTTGTGTGCAGTGTTTGTTTTGGCTGAGCTTTCCCTTAACTATTTACACGCTTACTCACGATCAAAGGTTAATTGAAATGTGACCTACAGGGTAACTGCAACGTTTGCTGATATAAATTGGATTTAGCTGCTTGAGGTTTTTAACAGTTTCCTCAGACAGATAAGACTGTCAGGAGGATGATATTCCTGACTTCTGCACTTCACAGTGTCCCCCCCCACCCCCCCCCCCCCCCACCCCCCCCCCCTTGATAAGTTCCATCTTAACTTTATTGACTTAAGGTAAAACCATCTCTCCTCCTGAATACAAAGATATCGTAGCTGAGAGATATGATTTTGTGTAACACAATGCTCTGTGGAGGAGTACCTGAGGTGTGTGCCCGTAGGGTGGAGAGTGGCGGAGTAAAGGTGAGAGAAGTACGGAACGTTAGTTATGTAAGGCATGGGGTGTTATGGTAGGTTAAGTGCTGTTTGTGGTTTTAGTGCGTTCAAACCGTCTAGTAAGTAAAAGTAGTGTGAAAGGTAAGTGTAGCAAGTAGTAAGAGAGTACAAGTGGTCCAGGTAAGCGAAAAGAGTAGTAGTGTAGGTATAGAGGAAGAAGTGAGGGTCAGGTAGGTGGGCGACGGTAGAAAGAGGGACAATAAAGGGTCAAAGCGGGGGAGTGGTGTTGGGTGTGGAGGAGGGAAGTGGTGAAGAGGGTGTAGTGAGGAGAAGTGTAGATGAGTAAGCGAGAGGTAAACGTGTCAGGAGTTAAGGGCAGGGGACGGGGTGGGTGGGTTGTTGTAGGCGTGTAATGTGAGTGTGGTAGGCAGTACGGTTGGTAGGGTAGGAGAGAGTGGAGGGCAAGAGTTGTGGTCAGTAATAGGTGTGCGGTTCTTCATGAGTGTGTCGGTAGGTAGGTTGAGTACGAAGGTGGCAAGTAGGGTGAGGACGTAGTGGTATGGTGTTAGCGGTTTGGGTGGAAAAGACAGCGAGAGACGGAGGAGAGTAGGGGTTAGGGTTGAGTAGAGTGTTAGGTGTCTGGTCAAGAGGTGCGAGGTGGTTGTTCCCAGTTGGGTATAGAGGGACTATGGAGGGTGGGCGTGGGTCGAGGTGGAAGGTGGGTTGGGTGGTGTAGGGTGGTGCGGTGAGGAGACAGGGGGCGAGGTGCTCTGTGGTGGGTGTCACCAGGGGAGGTAGGGGAGGGAGGGCGGGTGAAGAAAGGGTGGAAGTAGTATAGGTCGTGAAGGGGGTAGGGTGTGTTTAGGTTTGGACGGTTGGTATAGTGTGTAAGAGGGTGTTAAGAAGTAGGTAGTGCCGTAAAAAGGAAGAGTAGGGGAAAGGAAGTGAGAGGGTAACAGCCCAAGGGAATGTAAGGCAGTAAAGTAATGCAAGGTTAGGGGTGACGTGAGGGGGTGGTAAAGTGTCAGGGGGTTAGCGGTGTAGGTGGTTGTGTCAGGAGCAGTGAGAAGGAGTGTAAGGAATGAGTCGGTTAGGTGACGGAGGTGAAGCGGGACTGAGTAGAGAAGTCAGAGTAGTAGGGTTGAGAAGAAGTGAGGTTGGAGTAAGTGGTCTTTTCTTTGTGTTGGTTCGGTTCGTTAGAACTGTGTTGAAGCAGTACGTAAGTTAGGGGAGCAGGTCCGGTGTTTAGGGTGTAGAGTAGTGAAGTGTAGTAGGGTGGTCAAACCCCCCTACCAAACCCCCCACCCCCCACCCCACCTCTGTAATTCAAGGTAGAATTGAAATAACCTGACCATGTTTAGGAGGACTGAGATACAACACGAAGCTACTGTGGGCACCCTGTCGTTTTCCCGAACAAGCAACCCGAACAGCATGAGCTGCTGCACGCACAGTGAGACGAGTTCAATCAGAAATGAATTATTAATCTGGCTCCTTTCTAATACACAAAACGAGTGTCACATACTGAAACCATGGAGAACATGACATTACAGAACCTAATAAAGTGAACTATAACGCAGCAGATCTCTGCTCTAAAATGATGTGAAGATTATCTTGAGCTGAGATTATGATTTTGTAAAACAATGTGTAAAATGATCCATATTACAGTGAATGTGTATGGGGTAATACTGACAGAAAATAAGCAATTGTATTGATATCACAGAAATATAGTACATATTATATCACAAAGGGTTTTATAGTTATGGATTAACTACCTACAGCATGTGTATGTGACCGCCTAGCTCAGGTAGTATTATTCAGTTTGTGCCTTTCAAAACACAGACAAGTCCTGTTTAAGCATTTTTGATGGGAGGTTATCAGCACAACTATTTGTAAGCCGAGTAGCTGATGAATTTGACTAAGTGTGCAATTAACAAAAGCTACAATGCAGCGGGCATTACCTCCAGCAATAAGTAGGCCATTGTAGAATCTACAAGCCTCATGGTCCAGCGCTGAAAAAAATGCACATAACAAGTGTCATCCCAACTTGATGAGCTGTTCTCAGGATGTTACTAAAAATGCATGTGTTGCACAGGGTAGATTTTAACTCTTGAGTTTGTGGAGTGTAGTGCAACACTCTTCCAGGACCTCCACTGACTAGCAGCGGCACTGTATCTCATGCATAATATACCTCACATAATCTACTGACCCAACAACACGACTTGGCAGGGCAATAGCAAAGACACGAAAGATGCAAACAGACAGCCTAACCCTTGCTGGCACTGCACTTGCATGCTTTTATATGTTATGGAAAGAGATGCATCTGTTTTTTTTGTTTGTTTGTTTGTTTGTTTTTTTTAAATATCGACTCTACTAAGATGAACTCATGAAGTGACGAAAGCACAGGAGAGCCAGACTGGACCGGGAAAGACCACATAACTGGTTTACTAAACACAGAGCCAATAGAACTCAGTTCTGTTCAGTGTCAGCAGTGCCTAGTCAATAGATACAGTTACAAGCCATAGCAGGAGCCTTCCACCACATGCTTTTGGACAGGCTAACCACCACTCCTAGCCACCCGGTCAACAAGGTATGCAGTCTTTGTGTAATATAATAGGTCTTGGGTGTGTGTGACCTGGTACTGCTATTGTGCTTAGAAAATAGTTTGAAGTGGAATGAAAATGAGGTCACAAGCTCCAGTCCTGATTGGGTTTTTACACGGGTTTTGGACAATCAGAGCAAGTTTGTCAAAGCCAATGTATAAACCTTATAACAAAACAATCCACAGGCCTGAGGCTAGAACCCTGAGGATGCAGATATCCGAAACATTTCCAAAACTAAACAAGAAGGCAGCCTTCGCATTCCAGTGCTAGCACCTCGCTTCTTCCTTCCCTCACTGTAATAACAGTTTCAATATGAATTACACACTGAGTTTAAATACTACTGCAGTTGTTTATTGTTGTTCAGTTGACAAGATACCTGTCTCAGTGTAAAAATGAGGTCAGATCGTCCCATTTAAATCCTTTCAATGACATCATAATAGTCCTTTATTTTAGCCACCTATAAGACAATTCACATAAAACTGGCATGCCAATAAACCACGAAACACAAAGTGATTTTTATTTTTAAAAAACAGTTTTCATTGGGGATACAAATGTGGAACAAATGCTTGACATTCATTAAACATTTACTAAGGCCAATATTCTGTGAGGACAAGCAACAGACACATCAATATTTCAAAGTGTATGTAAAACACAGGCAGGAACTTGTGTCCTGCAGTGGGTTTCATTTAAAAAGGTGCTATTCTGAACACAGCAAAACAAGAGGGGGAAAAGGGAGCTTTTGTGTTTGTGGTTATTTACAGCCTGCTGGAGAGAACGCTTCCGAACCAAATGGTTTCAGAAAACAAACAGTTTCCCTGCAAATAGTAACATCGCAGGGTGATAACTAATGTCTGCTCAGATCTGACTGCCGATGCTTTCATCGTGGTCCTGTTTAGACTGCTGGTTTCCTGAGCGGTTTCAGCTGTCACAATTGCTTAGAGTTCATGCGCTGCTTTTAGTTACTCATTCATAGGAAACGAGGGCTGGAGTTTGCTCTCTGAAAACAACTTCATTTTCTGCTGTTAGAATTTGCCCTTGTGGGATACCTGTCTGCATCGTGACTGGATGCTTGGTGGCCATGTGACCTTTCAGCAGTAATGGAGTTTCAACAGGAGTCATAGAACGCGGCATGTTCTACCTTTTATCTCTGCTTGGTGGGACAATGAAGATAATTGCAGAAGACAGTTATGGATCATCAAAGAGGCATGTGAAATGATCAAGCCTGTATCAGATGCTGGTTTGCGCTAGCAGAGGGAGCTTGCGCTTAAATAATTCATCTTGAGAGCCAGCTTACATCTCTCCAGTCTTCAATCAGTCACGTTTTCGTGCAAATATATACTTAAACAATATTGTAGTTCAACATGATAATGAAAACAGGCATAATTTAATGTAGAACTATTGAGCAAGACCAATGAATTCTGACCAGGAATCACCGGAGAGGTACATTCCTTGTGATTTATTAAAAGTGTAGATTCCATACATTGGAGGCTAGAATTGTCAGTTGCTCAAACAACTACTGTTTCGGCTGAAGGGAAATGGGTTTGCACAACATTCAAATGCAATCTTACTTAATACAGAATGAAAGGCTGTCTGCACACTCTAGAACAAATCTAGCAGCTTATCCTTTGTTCAACACAGCTCTGGGATCCATTACAGACAACACACAACCTCATTATATCTGACTAAACACATTTACATATGATTTGTTGAATATTAACTATATTCAAGGACATATACAACATGCATAGGCAAAATCCATTATACTATTACAGGTTTTTTATAAAATAACAGCGTTCAGAATATTAAACATATTTTAAAAACGAGTCTCATCATAAGTTAACAGTATACCATGTTACATTTGCACAGTAATGTAGCTTGGTTTACTGTACGGCAAATAGCAACATTTTGTGATGGTGCCAGTTTCACATAGAAGCTAAAACTCATATTCACAAATAAAAACTTGTGTTTTATTAAATACTTGGCAGTGTCAAAGAATATGTTTCTCTACCCCTGATGTATGTCATCACAAATGCTTGTAAACTAATGTACTGCAGTACGACATTGCCTCCTACTGTTCACCCAATGAATTGAAAATATTCAGTTGGTTTAATATCCAGCACTAAGAACACCAACTTCCTCACAGGACATGCTTATCCATGCGCCTCTACATATTTACAAACTGTGCTTGGCGATCAAACGTATTTTTAGTCATACACACGATACCGCTTGACTTGTTTTAACCATGATAAATCTGTGTAGTAGTTTTACAGTTTTTTTTTTTTTTTTTTTTTTTTTTAATGACGATTTCCAGTGCTTAAACTACCGAATGCAAACCCCCTGGTCCACCTTCGATGAAGCAGTACTCAAACCACAGAACAATACAATCAGAAGGGAGCTCCCACGTGTTCAGGAAAGCGAACAGTGGAGAGCAGCGCCCTCTAGTTGAGAATGTATGTGAGACACTTGAGAACAGTAATGCATGAATGTATGGTACAGATTACAATGAGATAATACATACCTATAGGGCGAGATCTTCTGCGATTACTGTAAATAAATACATACAAATAAAAATAGGCAATGCTATTTTGAGTTTTAAAAAAAAATATATAATAATAATAATAATAATAATAATAATAATAATAATAATAATAATAATAATAATCACTGCTCACAAGACAGGCTGCAATTATGCTTATATTCAGTGTCGAGTTTCCACGCGTTTTATACTTGAGATGCCCACGTTTGACCTCCATTTGGGCACAGTAGCTATTTTTCATAGCAGCTCGGTCCCATATTGAAGCAAAACACAGAAACACAACAATATTCTCACAATGTTATTGACGTACCAGTAAACTTACGTTTACCTTTTACACCTCAGACAGGTTCTGCCTGCTAGGCGTATCTTTACCACCAGGGAGAGGTGTGGATACAGACGAGGGAAAGGACTCTAGGGATTCTGGAGCAGTAGCGTTGAAGTAAAAAAAGAAATCTGAGGATGTGTTGCAGTGGAGTTGACTCAGCTGACGAGACCGAAGACGGCACAGTTATATTACATTCCCGTTGACGATGGCGAAGGTGGGGATTGTGTTTGCTTCATGAAATCTCTATGGATTTTTGGTGACTCATGTTGCAATGACGTGTCATGCGCTGTATTATTGAATCGGTGCTGTGGGCAGCAGCAAGTTTGTTGTGGGCATTGAAATGCCCGTGCAAATACATTGGCGAGACTGCTGGATGATTAAAAATAATGAGAAGTCTTATTTCATTTTAGAGTTAACTGCACAGTTTACAAACGTGAATATGTGCATCTAAGTGACCCTGTTCTTGTAGCCAGTTGTTAAAATAAACAGTAATTAAACCATTATTATTATTATTATTATTATTATTATTATTATTATTATTATTGGTGGGATGTACAGTAGCCCAATATGTTGTTTTTTCTTCTTGCAATTTAGTCAAGTACCAGCAGAGTGATTCAAAGTTTGTTAATTCCCTAATCATATTTTCATTTTCACATTGACATCTACTCTGGAAAGAAAGCCCAAGTTGGTATGAATGCCAGCTGAAGTCTGTGCATCTCGTTCTAAAAACCAGAATTCCAGTCAAATGAACCAGCGTGACCAGTTAATACCAGCATGGCTACCAGCTCTGAACAGGATAACCCAGTGCCATTGCTGGAATTTGCAACAGGACTAATACACATATTCATTAAAGTATTATGAATAGGAAATGCAAGAAGAAATTAATTATGCGTATACATGAATCCTTATTTACTTTGCAAACTGAGCTTGCATAACTCTTCAATTGTCTTTTGACATGTTAGTTGATTGGAAAGGTCTTGACAATGTCGACCCAAGGTACTTTTTCGACCTGAAAAAAGAAACAAGGACCAGGGGGCTACAAATGGAAATTAGATAAAGCGGCATTCAGAACAGAAAATGGGAGGCACTTTTTTACACAGAGAATTGTGAGGGTCTGGAACCAACTCCCCAGTAATGTTGTTGAAGCTGACACCCTGGGATCCTTCAAGAAGCTGCTTGATGAGATTCTGGAATCAATAAGCTACTAACAACCGAACAAGCAAGATGGGGCGAATGGTCTCCTCTCATTTGTAAACTTTCTTATGTTCTTAGATGGACTTAACTCAAAATGTAAAAAAGGCAAATGATACTGGTAGTTGAGAGGGAAGTTCAGCACTTACGGATGCTATTTTACGAATTAACCACTAGAGGGAGCAGTATGTATGTAAAAAAAATGCATTTTGCTTAAACCCAGTGTCAACTTTGAAATGTGCTGTTTTATTCTTCTGTTACACCAGGAACGTTTCCAAGAGGCATGTGTTGTTTTCTGTTTGCCATGTTACACTTTGGCTCTGAATGTGAGCTATTTCACTCTTGATCAAGATGAAATGGGATTGTTTCCCTTCCAGATTTTAACCCAAATCATCCTATCCTGGTTTCTGTACCCCTATGCCTGGTTCCAACAGTCTGGAAAGATAAATTCTGATTTGTATGACACCAATGAGGACGCACCCTCAGTAGTCTTATTTATATGAATCTGGGAGCATGCGGATGTCCTCATGACTGTCAACTGCATTCATTATGATAGCAAATGGACAGGGGCGTATGCATTTGAAATTGATCTTAAAACTATGACAATGCAAGTACAGTAAGAATGTGTTTCTGTATCTCATACTGATATAACAGAGTGGACATTTCTGTGTTTTTTTGAAACCTCATGACTGCAATTACTTGTTGTGAATGGAGCGAAAAGACAATTCTTCATTGATCAAGTAAACTGTCACCACAATCTAGAGTTTTGTGGTGGTTGGTGTTAGGACCCATACAATCTAATAGTATTGGAGTCAATGCAATGTTCTCTCAAAACATTCCCAGAGTATGAAAAGTAGTAGTACTTTATGTGCTTTGCCAGGATGCTTTCAAGAAATCAAGTAAAAAAAAAAAAAAAAAAAAAGCTAGTCCTGGTTATTAGGTTAACTGGTAACTGGTGTTAGTTTATACAGCAAAATAATAATAATAAAAACAAAACTTTTCATTATATTATAAAAATAAGGATATATTGAATATCAGGGACAAAAAGATGCTTTTCTTTAGAAAAAATTGGTTGAGGTTGTTACATTGCACTGTAAGTTCTCAATGAAGTCAGAAAGTCATGCTTATTTACCTTGTGGGTCTGTATGAGGAGTGTTTCCATTTTAATAAATATCTACCAAAGCTCCCGGTGTTGCGTTTATGTTTCCATTTGCATTGTATCAATATCTGTGTTTAAAGTGAAATCTTTAGATCAATGTTTGCATGTAAGTGTTTTCTTTTAAAGTTGACCTTCCTAGTTCTTTATTCTTCAAAACGTTTTCTAAACTTCTGCCCTTCTTTGTCTTTTCTTTCTTCTGTTCTTCAGATCCTCCCCTGCTCTCTCCATTCCCACTTTCTTCTTAACCTTTTCTTTTGCTCCCTGTGTTTTGTCCTTCACTCACAGCTCCAGCCACTGAGACGTGAGTAATCCAAAATGCAAATGGGATCATAAAGTTGCAAGGAGGAAAAAAGTAAAGGAAAAAGAAAAAAGAAATGGACACAAAAGAAGAAGAAGAAGAAGAAGAAGAAGAAGAAGAAGAAGAAGAAGAAGAAGAAGAAGAAGAAATAAATATCTTATCAGGGACCAATTGGATACCGAGAAACCATCCAGCTACTCCCTTGAGAAAGTACTTGACATCTGCTGAACAAACTACCAGGGGTCCAAAATACATATTCTTCAGTAGATGACAACAGAAAATGATAACGTGTGAATGAAAAAAAAACTTAAAAAAAGAACTGTAATCATTCTGTATCAGCACAGGACGGCCATGAGTGCTTAATTTTAATAGCAACTTTTTAAATATATACAATCAAGGGTGAATGTCAACATACTGGTGCTTTGCAGTTAATGAACCCTCAATATAAGCTTCTCCAGTATGGCATTCCTGATTGTTAAAACATGAACTTACATTTAGATAGGCAGCAGTCTAAATGGAATCAAGTCTATGCAGGGTACCCCTCCAACTCTGTTTCCTAAAGGGAGTATCATTACCAGCAGTCATAAGGAATGCCATTCATTTCAGTGACTACAATACCAGACTATAGGGCTTTGTGCAGCTGCATAAACATGGTTCTAGTGAAGGGCTGTAATAGAGTAACTAAGTCTATTGCTTCTTGCTCACAGACTCGGAATTTCAATTGAATCTCAGGTCTGCGGTTCACTCACATTGTTTTTATTGGTCGACGTGCACATGTCGTTAGAGCTACATCAGTATTGAAACACTTTAAGTCAGAATAATGCAACTTAGTTCAATACAACTATTTTAGCCCAATAAAGGTTTGAGTGCAGGGCTTGGACTTTTAGATTGCTCTACTTGACTGGTTTATGGGCCACTCATGTGTAGGTATGCGTACTATTGTAGTATTATAGCAGCAGTGTGCTACAGTACACTTCAGTATATTAGATAGTATATTATGGGATCAACATGTGCTATTCCAGCACTTAAAGAGTACAGTAGTATTAATGCTTTGTTTGGGTGACCCTTTAATATTTTATGTGTGGTAAAAATTTGACAGCATTTTTTTTTTTTTTTCGTTTTGTTGTTTTTTTTCGTTTTGTTACTGTTGCATAACCTGCTAAAAAAGGCGTTTTCGCCGCAATACCATATTCCTCCACTAGTGGCATCATATGCTTTGTTTTTCCTTGTGCCTCTGGAAGCCATTTAAGCAGGAGCAGATAGATGTGGCTCAGAAATGCTTTTTATTTAAACTCTTCCACACCCAGCGGCCTTAAGGGAAATGATATGTATTGTAGGTTTTTATGAGACTCTTGATTTGAAGGGTATGCTGAAAAACAGATCATATTGGCCTGCAAGAGCAGTCTGCTGTAAAAAAAAAAAAGTCTGATCACCTAGAATTTTAGAATTGAGACTTTGCTAAAAAAAAAAAAAAAAAAAAAAAAAAAAAAACTATATGGACAGAATTATTTTAGTTAATATAGTTTTTCATCTTTTTACAATATTTCATGCATTAAATTGTTAAATAGAGGGCACCCACTGTCATATACTGTATAGTATGCCTGCAATACTTGTACAATAATTCTATAGCTTTGATCTAAAACAGAATGATTAAACATCACTAACTCATTGAGGTCTACTGGATTCAGGTAAAGAATTCCAGTGTCTGGGGAAGAGCGAAAATTTTATTGGGGCCAAAGATGCCCCTTCTTACGAGTGACCTTCTACAACCAGTTACAAAGACTTGTGAGCAACACAAAAGAGTGCCAGCTTTAAATAAAAAGTGGCAAACAGCAAGTCTCCAGTTCTATAAGAAAATGAAAAGAAGTTTGTGAAAGAAGGGTACTGTGGAGAGAGACACCCTCACTCTACTCCCCTAGAGGCGACCCTACAAGCACATTTTTTGGTTTGACTCCAGAATTGTTTTAAACATTTTGGCTTCTGCTCCAAATTAGTTCATTATACTCCAGTGCCTGCCTCACTAAGGTCTTAAAAAGCAGTTTAAATCAAATATAAGCATCCCACGTCACCCATTAGGGGTGTTAATCGTTTAGGGTTTAAACTTTAGCTCAATGTTTTCTTTAGCCATTTGACCATACCATAAACAGACACCTTTCATAATGAAATGTATTAGGAGTCATGCTGCTTTTAAATTTCCATTGTTTTAGGAAATGGGCCAAGCTACTTTTCCCTGGACTAAATGCTTATTAAAGGTGTAATATAACAGTGTACTCCAGAGGCTGTTAGAAAATCATAAGGAATTGCAGAATTGAGATTGAACAACTAGTGCTGACAAACATAGCCTTCTGTTGCCAGTTGTAGTTCTTCTTTTTACCCAAAACAAATGAGGTGAACTTTATTTACAGCAATTGTGAAGTTAAATCCAGTATTTATTTCCAGTGTATGTTTTGTTGTGGTATATGCCCTTAATCTAGATGCATTATATCTATATATATATATATATATATATATATATATATATATATATATATATATATATATATATATATATATATATATATATATATTTGTGAAAAGTATGGAAGGACTCCTGATTACCAAACAGGGACTTTGAAAGAGCTGAAACTTTCTCGAATACAAAGAACAAAATGAAAATGTGGTACTTATAATTATTATATTATTAATAAGTGCATAATAATATAATTATTATAATAATATAATAAAATGCAATAAACAGATGATGCATGTGTTTATAACACTGAGATGTAAAGTTGCAATGTCACACACAATGTTAAAAATAGTTTACATATTAAATAACCTTTGTTCTTTAAAACCCAAATATTACCATTTGCAATTCTTGTTTACTGTATCAGTATAAAATACTGTCAGCAAAAAAATAGTTTAGATTCCTTAGCCTTTTAAACAGACCCTGAAGAGTCCTTTATAATCGACATGTCACTGCAAGAGGTTGCTGGATCTCTGAGCAGTTGCTGTTTAATTATTGAGTCAAGCAGGTTTGAGGGGAGGGGTGAGGGTGGGGTTGTGTCCCTCCCTCCAGTGAATACTAAACACCTAGGGGGCTGTAAACAAACAAACTAAACCAACAAGTCAACAACGCCTGCATGAAAACAATGCACTGGACACAGACGATTACAGCAAACAGATACCAATGTGGTATTCGTTAGTGTAAAATTGAACATCTCTTAAAATCTCTTTGGGTTTGTTCCATTCAAATGACAAAAATACCCCAAACTCTGACCCCTTTCTGTCTCACAGTCTGTCATCCAAATCATGTACTTTAAAAAAGAAAATATCTATAGACAAGAATATACCTTTCTTTAAAAAGCTACAGCAACGCACTAGAAACATACATAATACATCATAACACAGCAATGTGTGTTGATTAATAAGGACAAGGCACTTTGTGTTAATTGGATAACAAGCGGTTTTGTCCCAAATCAAACCCTGAACACACAGCCCTCTTTAATCAAATGAATTCTGTGCTAATTAAAAACCATAAGTTAAACCAACATTTTCCAAATTCATTGCATTATATTGTTGATATTGATGTGGTAGTGATTACAAAACAATTATATCAGTCACAGCAACCCTGTACGTCTGGTGTTTAAAATGAAAAGGTTTTGCTTTTGTCCTTTAGATAAGATTGATGAATGGAGGATTATTTGAAACCATTATCTTTTAGTCAAAGTTTCCCATGATGTTTTTTGTAATAGGTTGTAATACACCAACTAGGAACCTTATCCCTCACACTCTGATAACATCTGGAGTGTGGTTGCTTGCTTCAAGCCAGTGCCTTGTTCCCGGAGATGCTACAGTGTCTTCAGCTGCTACTTCAGTCAGCTTTCTTAAATCACATGCTTGTATGGCACAGAAACACATTAAAAGCAAGTAGAACAGGCTGGTTCACACCATGGAAGCTTTGTTTTTATTGCCAAGCTTTGCACATCTGCGTGTTAAATAGAAAGTAGCATATCGTGAATTATAAATCCTAATCATATGTTATGCATCCATAATCCGGGGAAATACATAAGTATGCCTTGTGAAAAAAAATATATAATTCCAATTCAAATCGTGCCAACACATTCAGTAAACCTACGCTCCACTGTGATCTACAATTCAAGTTCCATGGGAGTTCATGATTTACAGCATATAAACAGTTATGGTGAATTTATCTTAAACGTGTAATGAGCTGTTCAGGTGAAACAGTGAACGTGTGAGGGTAGGGAACCTTGTAAAGACATATAAGTGCCAGTATTCAGAATGAGCTATAGCTATGAACAGCAGCCGTTCATTTCCCAAGCCACTGAGTCAAATTTTGAACAGTACTAAAGGAGAGCTGGGTGTGCTTTTTCTTCCCATGTCCTTCTTGATTAAGCATAAAGAAAGCATTGTGCATTCCAGTCCTTATGCATTGTCTGGGTTTCACAAACTAAGTAAGGGTAAAATCTCACATAGTCCACCACTACCCTTTAAATGCTCAAAGTCCATAAATTCAAATTTACTTTTCTTTATAGACTTCCTTTTGATTTATAATTTCCAGCAGGTAAATGTTAATAATTAAGTTCCCCATATATATACAGTTGCGTCCAGCAGTTTGTATTTTTTCCCTTGGCTCCATGAATGTCAAAACATTTGGAGGGGCTCAGGGAATGCTTTCCTCTTCAAAGTCAAATTTGACAGCAGCATAGGCTGGATCTAATTTCTCGCCCGATGATTCCACTTGCATACATTCCTCATAAGGATCCTTTTTGGATTTCTCATTCTTGGGGCGAACTTGACCGCCGTAAAACACAGCCAGCGCTAGAAAGGAGTAGAAGAACATGACAAAGAGAATGTAGAAGTAAGCATTGTCATAGGGTTTGCCCCTTGATACAGTGCTGTTTCCCTCCTCTTTACCAGTTCTCAGTTCAGTCTCAATGTCCTCCAGCAGAACCTTCTTGCATTCAGTTATTAGAGACAGTATTGTCGTCCTGTTCATCTTGCAGTTGGGGTTTTTTTTGTGTTGAGGTTTATGAAACGTGTCACAAACAGTTCAATGTCCGAGCTCCACATTTAGAAAGGAATGCTGTACCATGCCTTCTGCTACTGGAAGCAGGCTGATAATGGCATATTTCAGATAACGGTAACACCAGAACCTAGGGGAGTTTGCCAGCCTCAAAAGTTCTAGAACTCTAGTATACTTTACAAAGCACATTGCCAAGTTGGGCTCAGAATGCACTGCTCATCTGCTACAGGAAGAAGGGATATTTCAAATTTCTGTCCATCTGCATCAGCAAAACAAAAAAAAAAAACTTTTGCCTTTCAACTACAAATTGGCATTGTTTAACATGTTAACATGTTATAAAATGAAACCTATGCAGTTTTAAATACTGTAACAGACAGCTTCCTTCTTATAGTGTAAGAGCACACAGGGCTTCTTTATTTGTCAAGCATTTCTGACTGCTAAGTCCCTCTTGATAACATTTTATCAAAGTGAATACAAGTTTTATGAGGAATATATGCAATTTGACTTGGATTGAATACAAATACTCATATTGTTACATTGTATTTTGATGTATTTCCATGCTTTACTAACAAATATGCATTTGCAATGGAAAAAATGGAACTGCTAACATATTAACATGATTACAAAGTTTTAAAAAAACAAAATACCAGTATAACATTTATAAAAGTTTCCCACTGTATTTGTTCTGTTTTGCCATGCTTTTCATTTGGTTATACTAGGCATTTATCATTGTTTATTTACCCTGGTTTGACTAATCTGCTTTACCATTCTTTACAATGCTTTCCTACAATTTTCCATGCTTTGGCTATGTATTCACTATGGTTAACTTTTAAAAGGGAACCTGGAATAACACAATTATAAAATATGTGAGATATTAGAATAATTTCTGTCAGGACCGTCAGGTCCTTGCTGAAAATATTTGACTTCAGTTGGTTATTTGGAGTTATTAATTGGCCTTTTATAGTTGGGTGTCTTTTTTTATTTAATTTTCCTTTTTTTTTGCACTGCTAGCATTGGGACATCTTTCAAACCAAAGATGATCCTGGATTAGAAAGACTAGTATAGCTGCTTGTGGTCTTGATTGGGAGATTCTGGTTTCTGATGAATAGTGCTGAGTAACTGATGCTGAAGGTACTAATTCCTGGACTGTCAAGACAAACGAAGGAGTTTGGCTGTTTGAAAGAGCCAGAGGTCGAAGGTTAAGTTGTCCTCAATGTGTGTTGATACAGGTCATGCCTAGTGGTGCGCTAAAGGCAAAGCTGTTCTCAGCGCGCTCTCACTCCCATTGTGTTTTACAGGTTAAGTACTTGTAAAGAAAGTTGTTGGTATCAAGAAGTGAAACCCTATCTTGCTTACATAGAACCTGCACCGAGAATGACAGAAGCAGCTGTTTCTGTGATCTTAAGAAAACATTGCAGCCTTGAGTTCATTTAAAGCAGTGATATCTTTCCACTTCACCGCTGTTTTTTAAACATGACCTCTGAACTGAGTTTGTGATGACTAATGCACATGTATTTTTGTATCCAAACATGCCATTACGATCTGGCAGAAGCCTAGAGGGTGATTTTTTTTTTTTGTTTTTTGTGCATGTTGTTTTGAAATATAGAAGGAAAGAGATCAAAAATATTATTGGGATGGGTGGTGGATTTAACTGAATGTAATGTAAAACCTCCAGATTTTATTTGAATTTTTATTTGCATGGCAGTGTGGTTATAGATCCCAACTTGGTTAAGACTGGCTTAGTTCATCACTGGTGTAATTGTATAGCCTTGGTGCCAAGAGTATCTATTTCTGTAATAATAATGGCATTGTAATAGTCAGTCATTTGTTATTGTGCAGATATATCTACAGAGGGAGAAGTCTATGTGTGCTCACAATTGCTTCTTCCAGTTTTCAAGACAGTTTGCACTCTAAAAAATTCGGACTGGACCACTGTGATTTTATATGTAAAAAGGTTCTTATAAGTATATTTTATTAAAAACAAGCAAACAAAAATGAAACAGCAAACAACGCAATACATCAACATGTCTTTGTCAGGTTCGCATTGAGGTCGGCACTGGAGTGCACTTTTCTTTGGAATATATATATATATATATATATATATATATATATATATATATATATATATATATATATATATATATAATGATATTATATGTGAACAATGAATTACAATAGCCAGTGTCTAGCTTGTCCTTTATCTTTTGTACAAATTGTTAATTAATTTTGTCCAGGAAAAAAATATACATTTCCCATTTATTTCCCATTTTTCATTAACCCCGGACCCTGCTCAGGCAAAAAGACCTTTCGTTTCAGTCCACCAACAGTGAATGAGAAGACACTGATCCAGATGAACAGGTAGAAACAAAAAAGTATAAATCCAGAAAGCATTGCGGGCTGCTGATAACAAAGGGAAATGTAAAGGCAGAAAATCAGAGGTGTGTGTCTTTTAATTAGGGCTGCAAGCTTTTTGGTTTGAAATATATATATATAGACACACACACACAAATCACTGTCTTATGGTGCTTAAAGTTTTAAATAATAAAACATTATACCTTTATAAAAGTATTTTTGAACTTAACCTGCTTTTTTCATGGTTACATATACTATGCATTTACCATACTGTAGTTTACCCTGGTTTGTCATGTTTTTAATATACTCAAAAATAATCTTACTACACGGTCCAAATCACTGTTTGTGTGCTCTGGAGCTGTGAATCCAGCTCTAGGAAGCTCAGTATAATCTGTGCAACCTGTAATGCAGATACCTCCCCATACTATGAGTGAGACCCATCCAAAACAGCCATATTCAACAAAACAGTCTTTTAAATTCGAAGTATTTTATTATAAATAGTAAAATATTACTGCATTTGTACACAAGACATTTTACATCACAATCATTCAAACAGCAAAAGAGACTGAGTTGGCAAATTTTTTTTAAAAAGCATACTCCCTTTACCATTGAGTCGAATGCACAGTCTACAGTTGAGTGCTACTTCTAGAGACAATAACTAGGATTGCTAAACAGGGATGAGCAAGTCCTGCACTAGTCACCAGCTAAGAATACATAGGAATAAATAACAATGCAGCTTTGTAGCTGCAGTCCTGTTTTACATAGAAGCACTTACAAGGATGCCCAATAAAAACAACTTGCATGTCTGGTACGCTGTTTCAACTGAAAAAAATAATGTGCTTTCTATTTTTCTTTTTTTTTTTTTACAGGATTAAAAAATACATGATTTCCATTCATGTACCTCATATTTACGCACCATGAAATCATTAATTTTACATGAATAATGAAAGTGAGTATGTCCTCCAGCAGGTGTGATGCCCACAACTGTTCACCCTTAAGGTCTGATACAAAAAGTAAAAATGTAAATTTTTACAATACATTTTGATTTCATATAACACATTTTAAAAAGCCTTGTTTTTGTGTAACGTCTGAGGTACATAATATTGCACATAGGCGGTTTGTGATACATTATATACATGACTGGTGCGTCTTCTTTCACATGTTTTCATGTACCCCTGTGAATGGACTGGAATCTATCCATTGCCTTCACGGCATGAAAAAGTGTCTTTCACTTTCCAGCCTGGATTATAACTGGTCATCTTTCGATATTTGATCACACAGTGACACCAGTCATTGAAAGATCCTCAAAAAGCTCACTTTTTTAATGTTGCTGTATTAGAGGTCAGCACCTCTGTGTAGGTAGAGCTTTTATTATATTTTAGGTTTTGAAAGGTGTCCAAAATGACAAAAGTTCAAAATGTTTTCAGGACAGTTCCTTGAGATGTAGCATCTTTGTTGCCTCGAGAGAAGAGAGTGTGTCTTTGATAAAGTCAGTTCCTAATGGTCCTTCTTAGTATTGTGGGTGGCACAGGCTTCATCTTCAAAGCTTGATGAGGAATAGAAATCAGCTTCAAGGGAGGTTAAGAGGCAGTTATTTTGGTCTTAAGTGTCAAACTCTGACTGCGTTTACCAGTCTGGAGAGTCTTCCGGGGGCTTCCGGTTGAGATCGCCTTTGAGGGTTAACTTTTGAGTTTTTCGTAGGACATTTCAGTTCATGCGATATCGGGCTTCAAATAATGAAAGGCACCTGTTCAAAAAGAGAAAGAAAAGACATGTTAAAAACAAGGTCCCAGCATGGGGCCATGTCCTTCATACTACACGTACAATATTGTCATATCTAATAGTGGCAAATCAAAGAGTTATAGCTAATGTTTACACTTAGGACCAGTTTGACAATGCCATGTGGGTCTGGGATTACAATCAATAGCGGGTCTTGTGCTGACCTTTGCTGCAGACACGTGTTTTCAATAGCCACATGCCAGGGGCGATTTCATTCTTGACAAACCTTCAGTTCTATATAAATGGCAAGTGGATATCGAGTCTCAGCAATTAATATCCTCAAGATGTTGTGCACAGCACGTTAGACAATGATTGTGTATCCCGGTCTTTCATATGCTCTGCTCTTTAATTTTTCTTTCTTTCGTTGCTGGGAATATATCCATTACCTACAAGCTGTTTCGTGTGTGCCAACTCTTACAAAACTCAAA
Organism: Polyodon spathula; assembly: GCF_017654505.1. Classification (NCBI taxonomy): domain Eukaryota; kingdom Metazoa; phylum Chordata; class Actinopteri; order Acipenseriformes; family Polyodontidae; genus Polyodon; species Polyodon spathula. The sequence continues at coordinate 36,364,883 of NC_054547.1, read as the reverse complement.
CCACTTAGTATCAGAGGCTAAAAGGCCAGATTGATGCTGACAAATCAAGAGAACTCATGTTTGAGGACAAAGTTTAATGTAAGTATAAATGCTGTTAATGAGAAAAGGGCATAAATAGCATATCCAAACTTGCTGCTCAAATTGAATTTGAAGCTAAGGAGTTGCTATATACTTTAGGATTAGTGTTAGGGTTATGGTTAGGGTTAGGGTATGTAAACCTACTCTGGCTGTACTGTCCATACTGGTAACTTGCGACTGGGTCCATGCTGTAGCCTGAGGTGCTGTAAGTTGGGGGGCAGTAGGACTGGGTGTTGGGAAGGCTGTCTAGAGTTTTCATATGGTCTAGTCTTTGACTGCAGCTGGCTGACACTGCAGTGCTGGGTTCAAGGCCTCCGGTCAGTGGTGAAATGGCGTAGTCACTCTGTGGCTGGTGAGGTACACCCCCTGGGTTGAGAAGCCCCATTACCTGAAGGGAGAAGAGCAAAACGCTATGATTGACACACTCTAGGAAAACATTTTAATGGCACTTGAGTGGGACCCACAGGATGACGGTGAACCAGCAAGGTTATATATTTTAGCTGACTAATATAAAAAGCTTTTAAGAATGCACCCGTAAACATGCATCAGTTCATTATGTTTGATTTAGTTTGTCTGCAACAGAACATTACATTTTACTAATCTCCAATATATTAATAGAAAAGTATTTTATGAATCAGCCTGCCAGTTGATTAGTACCAAGATAATTCAATTTGGTAAATTTTTGTTTGGGACTTGGAACAGGAATATCGCCTGAAGGCCAGTGAATGCACTTAAAATAACCCTCTGACTGAAAACTGCACAAAGGTATATACATCTATATAGACCTTTCCATACAATAATCTTCAACACTGTCCTTAATCCCTATCGTTTTTCCAGAAATTATACTGAGCTTAAAACTGCCATTATTTTAATTAGAGAAATCTCTAAAAATATACATTTTCTCCTAATACTTAATCAAAAGCAGGTACATCAGAATCACTGCTTTCTCATGTTACATATAAGTGACATATTATTCTAGGTTTGTCCATACACATGGTTTCGGTTAGACAACTTCCCAACCTAAGGACACAGCAGCAAATGTTAATTTTAAAGAGAGGGGATGTATTTCTTGTTGCAGTCCCGTTTTACTAATATTATTAATTTCTTTTTTTTTTCATACTGCAAGCATAAAATACAAAATAAAATAATTATAATTTAAGAGAAGGATGAAGTTTGCCGAAGTCTTTTTAGAAATTAAAACAAACTACTTTGCCAATGTGCCATGAAGAAAAAAAAAAAGATGCTTTCATTTGTAACACATTAAAACTGTGGGGTGTGGACGACAGTTAAATATTTTAAACACCCATTTATTAAAGTTTAAACCGTATTTTTCTTATGAATGTCTTAAGATGTGCTAAAAATGTTGCGCTACTTTACTATGCATTAAAGGGTATTCAGGCTGTTTGTAGTCCATCGAGGAGATTTGAGATTTTAGACAGCTGTTTTATGAGCTGAGAGGGTGATTCACCTAAAGCTGTCCCGCCTCACAGTAACAAACTGGGCTGTGGATAATTTACAGAAGCTCTGTCAGTGCAACCTTGACAAATATCCTCGAAGAAGGCAGGGCTGTGCTCCATACAAATGAAAAACACATGCAGGCCAGAGTTCCTATTCTTCAGACTGAGCAGGGAATTCGGATCAACTTTGAGCTTTGTACAGGTTACCTGCAACAGGACTTGCACATACAACAGAGAAACAGAACTGTGTGGGACAATGCAGTTTTATCATTCTTTTTGTATTGCGTGAAGAAGTAGAAGAAGAAGAAGAAGAAGAAGAAGAAGAAGAAGAAGAAGAAGAAGAAGAAGAAGAAGAAGAAGAAGAAGAAAAGGCTTTTTAGATGTACACCGTATCCTCTGTAATGCAAATCCAAATCCATTTAAATATATACACTGGGCTGGGAAAATTACACACTGGGAGCAATTTTTAACTGAACAAAATATGCAATTTGCATAAATTACACACTACATTATCGTTCATTTTTAAGCATAACATATTCAATCACAATCAATTAAGGGCTTCCACATTTCGTAATTACAAATCTAAAATAAAACCCTTCTTTTATTTCACACTGCTTTTAACAAGGTTTTTCTCAGATAAAATGTTGGTCGCAGGTCTAGCCCCAAAAAAACAAACTTCTGCTTAGATCTGACTTTAGCCAGATAGCTTCACCTATAGCCACGTCAGTGGCATGTCTGGATCTCTTTGAGTTTGCAAGTTGCTAATGGTGGAAACAGAGTTGACAGATGACCATAAGTAAACTACATCACGTCACACTACTTTAAGGACTTAATCACAAGAAATCAGCTAATTTTAAAACTAACAATTTTAATTTGTTTGGGTTTTTTTAAAAAATTTTCTTCAAATTAAGCCTTTTATGTCATTTTTTGTATTTCTATGAAGGAGCTGTAGTTAGACTTAATCAGTATTTATTTGCATACGCATAAAGAATTTACATTTAGCTCAATAAAGACCATTTTCTAGGTTTTAAAGTCCAGTATCTCCTCTTCTGTTACAACTAGCCCATCCACTCAGACTGGAATAATGCTTTTCGCCTTTGGCAAGATATTTTTTTCCACTGCCATTGTTAAATGTCCTCTACAGAGTTATCACTGAGCTGCAGGAACCAGCAGCCGCACCTCCAGGTTGAAAACCGCAAGCTATATAAAACGAAGAAAGCCCACCAACGTGAGCAGTCGTTTAGGCCACCCTTTGTGACATTAAAATCTCATTTTCTGCTTATTAAAATGCCCCTTACTGTTTAGGCTGTGGTGATATCCAATGATAACTGTGTAATTGACTATAATTGTCTTTTCAGTTTTCATTTGTGTCATTTTGTGCTTCCCTCTGTATCCTGGACCTGCAAAATGCTTTTCAAGGGAATGAAGCTGTTAGAACTACTGCCCTTAACCCTTAATTGACTCGTGATTTTAATTATAGATTTTACTGCCCCTTGACATGTCTCAAAACAAGCTGGAAATCTCTCGAAAAACACCTGTGCCAAGTTCATGCTAACTTAAAGATGGAAATACAATGCTAATCGAAGCTAACAATGTCAATTTCAAACAGATGCTAAGTCTTTCTGAAATATTAACCCTTCTTTGATATTATATTAACAAGACATGCAGTTGAGTAAGTTTTATTTTAATGGCATTTTCCAAACTGACAAAAATGTCTAGCCTGTTGTTAATTGTTTCTTTTCTAGTAAAATAATTCACTTTATCTTTATATTTTAATTCTAAACTGTACGATCATTAATCTTTAACTAGAAGCAAGTAAACTCACACAAATACATGAAATGAGGCCATGTCACAACAGCCCTTTGAAAGCACATGCAGTGGTTGTAGTTAGCCAATGCATTTCTGAATCTGCCCCAGGTAAAACACTCTTGAAGCCATTTGGAACATTGGCGGCTCTGTTTCCAGAGGAGGGACTGACCTGAGGTGAAAGGCCGTTGCTGATGGCCGGGTTCATGGGATTGGAGGGTCCTGACGAAGTCACAAAGCTGTCTGTGTAGCCCGAGAAGCCATGCCGGCAGTAGGCAGAGCCGCTTTCAGGGGCTGAGTTCAGGCTGCTCTGGTGGGCCGAGGTGGGAGGCAGAGGCTGGGGCCGGTGCACTGTACTGCTCTGCTCAGACACTGCTGGAACACAAGCTTTTATCTTAGCAATCGGCACTTACAGGCAAAAAATAACGACAGTCACAATGCTTTATGTTTTGAATAAAAAAATTTCAATTCAAGTGTGGTATTAAACCAGGTCATGGGTTCGTTTTAGCCTGAGCACTTACAAGTCGCAACTGTACTATTGAAAAACTAAATACTATGGGCTCATTCATAAGTGTTTGATGATCATGCTTTTCAGGAGTTTTCTTTGAATAGCTTAAATGCAGTCAGATTTTGTTTTTTTAATATGTTAGGAATCACAGACATTCAGACTTTCACATAGAGTGATTAATTATTTTCAAAATTCTGGATTTATTCAAACCTATGGCAGCACCATAGCAAATATAAAGTGTAGCTAAAGTATGGCAGTGCCATAAACATAATTCAGGGCGTAGTGTAACCTACTTTGTGATATAGACGTTGGTGGGTACGGGCTGTCTGACAGTTGGTATTGTTGAAGTGCGGGCATTGCTGATGGTGGGAACCCTCCTGGGATCAGGTGGTTAAAAGCCATCAGCTGATTGGCTCCTGCTTGTTTCCTCCATCTTGCTCTTCTGTTACTAAACCAGACCTGGCAAAAAAAAAAAATAAAGAAAAAAAAATTAAATACCAGAACCAATGAAAAAAACTGTTTTCAGATTTTAAATACAAGGTTTTAACTGGTCTGCTTCTATAACCTACTGCCAGCTGCTTATTGTGCAATATAGGATGTGCAGGACCCTGGTAGATTCAAGAATGTATTTTGCTTTAGAGTAATTGGATATGAACTGGCTGGATTGTATCTGTCAGGAATATGCTGATGTCATTCTTTGTGCACAACATTAATGTAATGCATAAAAAATTAAAATGTTATTTTCATCAGTAGCTAAAAATAAGAGTCATTAATGTTTTATTTTTAAATTCAGATTTTAGGTTCAATTAATGCAGTTTTTAGGATTTATTTTTTAATGCAGGAAAACAAAATATGTATGAAAATGTATTTTATATATATTATATAATATATATATATATATATAATATATATATATATATATATAGATATATATATATATATATAACAACAACAACAAAAAAAAAAAAACTAGGATTCCCTCCTTTCTTCAAGATTGTTGGAAGTGGAGTACACATGAGTTACGTTTCACTAGTTACAAACACCCCGCTTTTCAGAAAGTGCAACAAGGTGCACATTTTGCAAGCCAGCAAATGCTTTAAGTAAACTCAACCCTTAATCTTTAAGGAAACTGTTCAAAATGTCACTCTTTTGTCCTGCTGCATTAGTGACTGATTGACTGGTATCCAGCGCGTCATGCTGGGTTCAGTAAAATATCCATATGTTAGTTGTTCTGGGGAATTTGCAAGGCAGTAGATCAGAGCCAAGCCTGTATGAGATGATAGGACTCGGGGGAGCAGATGAAGCTGCGAGGAATGTGAGGAAGTCACAGGGTTAAAGACACATCGCAGCAGCTGTGTTGTTAATGGGGCTTCTGCTTTTACTAACTGTGTGGGTCATGGACCGAGGAAACAAGCTGTACGCTATGATTTCAAATTGAAACTCTTCGAGCAAAATCTGCGGTACAAACATGCACACTCGGAATGTGTCCGGTATTTATTTGTATTTTATCCCTATGGCTTTCCTACGGAACCCCTAAAAGTGCCGGTCTACAGAGAGTCATCAATGTAATCCTTTGAAAAGTATGCGTTCTCTCACTTTGCAATGGTTTAAGTATCGTATACTGCTTCTACAGTGTAGATACTCTATGAATGATACAGCTTTCGAGAGGAGCTGTACCTGAACGCGAGCCTCTGTGAGTTTGGCCCTCTGTGCCAGCTCTTCTCGTGTGTAGATGTCGGGGTAGTGTGTCCTCTCAAATGCTCTCTCAAGTTCCTCCAGTTGTTCTGCGGTGAAGGTGGTGCGGCTGCGACGCTGTTTTCTCTTCAGGGGCAAGTCAGGCTCTGATTCGATATCTGACCCCTCCTCGGAATGGCTCGCTGTTACAGGAAAGGAAAGCAAAGGATGGTTAAAATTAATCGAGCAGTTTGTTTTTATTTCTATTGACAGTCCTATCTTAATACGACACAGACTGCTGTAACGTTGAAGAAACATGATTTTTGCCAGTTATGTTATTCGGCACTAAAAGCAAACCAGTCTAAAACCAGGCTTTGATCCTGGCCGTTCAAAACGGTAATGGTAACGCTAAGTCACACAGTTAGTTTTTTAATGGGAGGAAAAGGCAAAGCAAACACTAGCAGTAACATGCTTGTTTTTTCTTCCATGTCATAGTTTACATTGTTCGACCCTTTTCTGAGACATAGTAATGTGTGTGTGTGTGTGTGTGTGTGTGTGCCCGCAAACAAAGTCGAATTGCAACTGGCCTCATTTCATTCCTGGTCTGCGGAGTCAGTTCTTTACAATTGTATCCATCCTACAAATGCAATTTCACTCAAGCTGAGTGAACTTTTAAAAAAAGCCCCCCCTCACAGGTGCATACTAATCTGTTTGCCCAGATTTACGTGGGAGAAAAAACAAGCTTCTTTTGGAGGTAATTCAGCAGAAGAGCTCATGAATTGGTTTCCCTAAGCTGTGCTCTCAGCACTGGTGCTAAAGCAAGAAGACTCCCTCAGTCTATTAAATAATGATTAGGGTGCTGCAACCTCCATGACTGGCATCCATTGTCTGCTAGCTGAAGCCTGAACATTCACTGCCATAAATCCAAATGTACATCCGCTATAATACACCTCATTCAGGTCCAACTGTTCTGCAGCATGCACAGTAATAATTACCAAAGAGCCCGAGGACTCTCCCTCAGACTTATCAGAACACAAGGAGAGATTAAAATATAAAACAACGAGAAACTTAATTATTATTCTTATTTTAAACGTGCGTGGTTAAAAAACATTTATAAGAAGACCTGCAAGTCTGAGGTAGGTGGCAATAGCTTTTTTTGATTATAAAGTGCATTGTTTGTATTAATGGGAAATATTATCACAGTGGTGAATTTCATCTCTGTTTTTTACTTTCCCATTTAGATGAAACTGTCTTTTTTTCCTGCTTCTAAATGTTTCGACTTACAGTGCAACACTTTCTCTACAATAACTCAGTTTCAAGAGTCTTTAAAACCACAAATCCATATTTAAATGCAACTAGGTATTGTTTGATCCAACGAGAATCCAGATTGGAAACTCAAAATTCATTCAACTCCTAATTTTTTCCTGGTGAGACTCGACTGGATTGCCCATCAGAAGGGAGAAAAAGACTGAAATCAATTAGCGCAAGGCTCAAGTACAGGAAAGCGATAATGCTACAACACAGGATGAAGTCCCTGCACAGGGAACTAACAGAAAAGGGAGGGCAACCAGAAATAACAACCACTGCTAGCCTGAGAATAAAGTTTAATTAAACACGGAATTACAGAATTAAGAATGATTCTTTGTGCTCGACCCCCGTTGACCTTGCCAGTGGCCTGAGGAAATACTTCTCTTAGTTAACACTGTGCTTTATGAGCATTTCAGGGGCTGATTTCATAGGGATTTGGACACAGGGAATTCTATAATTGGCACAGTTGCTGGGAGAATTCTTTATTACATTCAGATTTTGAACAGTGAGCGATAAAGCTAGCATACACAATATTCTTTGCATGCATATATCCTGACCAGGGGCTGCTCTGAGGTGAAATCCACTTGGGTTTAAATACATAGACACCACAACCAAAAGAGCAATTCCTTTGAACCTTACTAGTGTGTATGCTACCTTCTTTTACAAATAGCCACGCAGAATCTCTGGCCTCGAATGCACCCCATGAACAGCTCTGATATAGAAACTAATCATTCTGCAAGTTTGCATCTGCAATAGTTTTCTTTTTTTTTTGACCTTTTGGGACAAAAAATATTATACTAAAAAAACTTTTTTTTTCATATTGTAGGCTTTTTTTACAATTTATTAAAAGCATCATTTAAAATAAATACATCTAAAACTACCATATCATGTTTGTCCGTTTGCAAGCCAGGCAGGGTTTAGTAGCTATGATACTCCATCATGGCTATGGAGTTAATGACAAATGACACTTTACTTTTGTGATCCTTGGGATTTTTTTTTTTTTTTTTTGACTTATTTGGCTGCCTTTGTTGAGCTCTAAGAGGCAGCCTGTGGATGAAGCCTATTCTGCCAATTTCCACGCTCCATCTGTGGTATCCATCAACGGGGCCTCTGCCCGCATTCAGGGCTCTGACACCTGCCTGGCAGGGTGCAAGAGACACAAAGAAGGCTGGTGCGGAGGAGCGGGGGCTGGGAAGGGATACACAGCGGGGGTTAATACAGCCTTCCTTGGGTGTGGAGCCTGGGAGCACCTGAAGGTCCCCCGTCCACTATTTACATAGTAGGGTTATTTGTTAAAAAGAATAAAAGCAGGGAATGCCAAAAAGCATTGTTAAAAAAAAGAATGAAAGAAAGAATGAAAGGAAGAAAATGAAACAAAACAAAAACAAAACAAAACAAAAAAGTCCACTGTGTTATAAAGGCTTTATGTATAATCCTGTAGTATTTATTTTCTTTTTTGGTTGGCTTGTATATTGTTAGTGAAAACAAAAGTTTTGTCGCCGCTACTAAATTTAATTATTGATTTTTTTTCTTCAAAGTACTAGAAAACTAAACAAAAAATAATGTTAAATGTTGAAAACACATGTAAAGATGTATTCCTAGATGATAGAGAGAGAGCTAGATAGACAAAGTAGACACATAAATATACTACACCGTTCTGTGTTACTAAGACAACAAAAGCGATTTACAAGTCACACAATTTTTCTACACTACCTTGCTTTAGTAAGTACAGTATGCTTTGAGAGACAAAGCCAGTCACTCACTGTCTCATACCTGAGGTGGGAAAGAGAGAGAGTGCATACTGATCCCTCTGCTCTCTCTAGATCAATGTAACTCCTCCTTTTCATAGGCCTCTGCCCCCCTGGGTATCTTTGTCTCTCTGCAAGGGGCCACTAATAGGAAAATACGCTCATGACAGCTCAGTGCTAACCAAAATGGTGCAAAATAATCCTTGACACTATAACTCCCTGTGCGCGCTCTGTGGAGAATGAGGAGTAATGTTTTAATACGAATCTGACTTGGAGCAGGAAACAGATTCTTAGAGTCAAGAGCCATAGATAAGTATTAAATTGTAGGTTACTTTACAGAAACCATTATATATATATATATATATATATATATATATATATATATATATATATATATATATATATATATATATATATTTTCTTAGCAGTTCATACCTTTAAGTAACACTTTCTTGATTGCATAGATATCAGTTTAGTATCATCCTCTAAATATGTTAAATATACACATTTATACTTGCAAAATAAAATGTCTGTTTAAAATTAAAAAGCTGCTAATTGTCCTGCCTTCCCACTATTCCCAGTGCATTTGCATGCTTGTCTATGCAGAACCATATCCTATACTCTTACCATGGCTTACTGTAAGAAGCTTAGGAGAGGAGAGATCCTCTGTTCTAAGTATTCAAAATAGCACATATTATTCACAAAATAAAATGTTTTTCACCTTCCCTTTGTCGTTTATTTATGTATGTGTGTCTTTTTTTGTTTGTTTATTGTTTTTTGTTTGTATTATACTCCCTGTTGGAAGAACTACAGCAAAAGGGAAAGCATTTAAAAACCAGATAAGTAAAGTCAAGGTTCCTTTGCACAGCTTCCGAGAATATAAATGTAAAGTATCTGAATCTCAGGATTTGTTCTCCAAAATATAATTTACTTTAGTTTGAGCAACATTAATATTAAAAAGTGAAAAAGGCAACGCTTCTGTGCCGTGCACATTCACCAGGATTTACAAAACGAACATCAATAATGAGATCAAACAAAATGAAAGCATTTAGGGCAGTTGTATTTGCATTATTTCAGCCAACCATCCTTCCATGCACCTGACACTATGTTAGCAAATTCAATGAAATGGCAATGCAATAACATTTAATCAAGTCTTTTAAAATGTACTGTAACTACATTTAAAACAGTAAGGCTCCTTAAACACAAAAGCCTATTTCAGAAAGGGTTACATTAACTGAATGAAACTTTGTTTAACAGCAACTAAGAAACAATCACTATTATGACAGAATAGCTCTCGCAGTAAGAGATAAAGTAAGCTCCAGCTCTCCTTTACAACTACCCAGAGACGGCCCATTATTGACCATATGTGCTCCAAATGATGGCCCTTATCATGGAAAGACTATTGCTTCCTTAGGGAGCCGTTAATGAACTGGGTAATTGAGCTGCTGACATGTGTTACCAAAACAAAACAAAAGGAAGAAGAGACAAATGAACAATTTATTTGAGAACGGAGCAGTTCAGCTTTTCAGGGAGCAGGGGACTAAGTGACTGCCTGAGTGCATAAAACAGTACATTGAAGCAAAGCAGATGCATGTAGAATAATAGTTCACTGACAGCCTATGGCCCATCTGTGCTTAACATTTTGCTAAAGGGGGGGCTCTCTTGACTTGCTAAGGAGCCAAATCATACAGCTGCTCGTGTGTGCTGTGAAAAAGGGATAAATCATTACTTAATCCAGTTCAGACTTCGAATGACAAAAATCCATAAACAGTTACACTGGGACATTATGTCAGCACAGTGTGACACAGTTTTATTCATTTATAATGTGGA
>NC_054547.1:36339474-36349474 GCF_017654505.1 Polyodon spathula | reverse complement strand
GTTACAAGGACAATCGCTTAAAGTTTTGCAAAACAGCTTTTGAATGATGGATATGAGTTCTGGTTAAAGGTTTTGTGGAGTGATGAAGCAAAAATCAAGCTATTTGGTTACACTGATAGTCGTTACGTTTGGAAAAAGTCTGATGAGGCATACAAAGAATAGAGCACCATACCTACTGTCAAGCATGGAAGTATCTTTCTATTGGGTTGTTTTTTATCTAATGGCTCAGAAAATGTAATTTCAATACATGATATGGATTCCAATAAATGGTTTCCACAGCATACAAAAGGATATTGTATGTTCCAACACAAGAACGATCCAAAGCACATATCAAAATCTACTTCAGAATGGTTAAAGAATAAAATAAAGGCTCTGGAATGGTGTAGTCAAAGCCCCAATCAAAATCCAATTGAGAATCTTTGGTATGAGTTGAGAAAGGCTGTGCACAAGAGAAGTCCTCAGAATTTGAATGAACTGGAACAATTTTGTGTTGAAAAATAGTGAAAAATCGCAAAAGAATCATGCCAAAAGCTCATCTCAAATATTCTAATCGTTTAAAAGAAGTTATTATTGCTAAAAGTGCCTCAACTAGCTATTAATTTCATTTTCCTTGTCAGGGTATGAATACTTTTGAATTAGCATTTTTTGAGTTTTGCAAAATAAATAAATAAAAATGCTCAAATAAATAATTATAGACTTTCATGTAGCTTTTTTTTCCTCATCCACAAAAGCCAAACTTTTGCTACAAAAGATTTTTCCTAAAATTAGTTGTTTTTGAGAAATTTCTAGAAATTATACATTTCCATTTTTTTAAATTTAATTTTATTTATTTATTTATTTTACAGTAGAGCCTAGTGTATTCGCAAAGGAAGCCCCATCTCCACTGCCTGCGTTCTACTAAAATGTTAGTGACTTTTGATTGATTGCTGCCTGTTCTGCACAATTTGCTCCCAAATTAACAGGAGACCAGTTTGCAGTTATGCTTAATTTCCCCTCCGCAGGTTTACTGCTGTGCACGCGAGAATCACGCGGAGCTAACTTACTGTTATGCAGCCAGTAAACAAAATCGAATTCAAATACACACCAGAAATAATTTATTTCGGTTGCTGGCATCGTGTCTCGTACATAATTATAGTGGATAAAAAAGTTTTGACACATTTATGGCGTGGAATAAACAGGTAAGACATAATACGAATCAATGTCATTGTTTAAACAATAATGTGTACTAAACGAAGACTGTTTTATTGTTTGGGGTAAACGTGGCTTTGATTTTTGGTTATGTCTGTTTCGCCCTTTTGACTGCTTTATCTCAAACCACTCTAATTGTATCTGATCGGGCAATCGCCTTTACATTATTAGAACCATGCCAACCACTTCAAAGCCAATACAACAAGACATTACTTGTAGTTCTACGTCTAAATATTTAAGCTAGTGCTGGGCTGTCGCGTGTCTAAAATACAGTAATCAGATGTATTTAATTCCATTACAGCATGAAGAAAAAATGTTTCGAATAAAATGGCAAACAGGAATAGCTTGCAGATCTCGTTGTAAACTGCCTGCCTTTGTTGGGACGGCTAAAATGGGTACAGCAATTTTACGAATGTGTGCTCCAGGCGAAAGGGGCGGGTTTGGGTAGAGATGAAAGTGAGAAGAAATAAAAGAGACGATTTAATCTGCTTGAAGAGATTTTCAATTTGGGGAAGAGTTTGATGGGTGCATATTGTAGTAGTGCGCATGACTTGGGTGACTCCATTGTGACGACACCTCGGGGCCAATTCCTCTCTCCGGGGAAACAGTGGGCTCTATTCAGGAAGGAACTCTTTAATACACTTCCCGAATCATTGAATGTCACCCGGCTCAGCAACAGAAACATTTAGAAGACCCAATTAATGTTAAAGAGGGCGAGAAGAGGGTATTATGGAATGAATACAGCTAATCCTAACAAGGACAAGTGCCAGTTATTGGCTGATGTTGCATTCTTATAATTACTGAATTCTTGATTAGAAACGTTCATACAACAAACTAAATCAGCAGCCTGGGCGGGTTTTTTTTTTTTTTTGTTGTTGTTTTGTTTGTTTGCTTGTTTGTTTTTATAGTTTGTTGGGACCTATTATAAGAAAACCTGTTTAAACTCTTAACATGCGTCATGCAAAAGTTCTGAAACAATAATGTTTAACTAAATAAAAAAAATCGATTTACTAGACATGTGCAACAGTATATTGCATTCCCTGTATCACACGCCAGATATTAGTCATGTAAAAAAAAAAAACTCTGAGCAATTTTAATACATTTGTTATAATTTTGTTGAAACGATTTGCAAACGTGCAACAGGTCTAGTTGGCCAAGTGTGTTACATTTTCCAATACGGGCAGTATGAAAGAGGATGCTTCTGCTCCTGCTTTGAAAGAATGATTTCAATTGTATCTTTTGAATGACAGTCGGCATCTTTGACGACCTAAAAGATTCAAAAAGAAACATTTTGTAGGTGAAAACGGCCACTTTTCCACGGTGCACAGTCCATAAAACTGCTAGGAGCTCCAAGCACTGGAGCTCACTGAATAATTCATCCCTCATTGCAAGCTCATAATGTCTTTTCCCAGTCTTTTGTTGGGCTGCTTTCTCTTCTTTTCTCTCTGTATTATAAAAAGGTTGCCTTCTTTTGTCCCTGCCAAGCTGCTGCTGGCTCTGGCTTTGTCCATGTAAAGCTGAAGTGTGAGTTTCAATGGACTCTCTCCTCTTTGTTTTTCAAGTTCATCTCCAAGTGTGAATTGTATGTTGAAGGCCGGCTTTGTAAAAGATGGAAAAGTCGTACAAATGTTTGACCAGCTCATTTGAGACTTTTTGTCTGCTCCTGTAGTGTGTTTGCAGATAAATTCGAGTACAGTATAGAAGCCTCGTAGCATCATGGACCAATAACAAGTGAACTCAAATCCATGACACATGACTTTAAACATGACCATTTACCTCATCCAAGTGTTTACCATACAATCTGAGTCAATACAGAAATAAACTTCCAACGTCTTAGTAAATTGATTAATCAGTAGGAACCGAGTCCAAACATATGTTTGTAATTTTGAGTGAACTTTGAGTTTTATAATACAAAATTAGTTAAATGTTTTGAATAAAAACATAATCTGAACACATTACGTTGATATCTGTTCCGTGTTATCAAATTCATCCAGTCTCTTCCAAAATAGCCAGTAAAAAAAACCGGTTTTAATTAACATCATATTGTTTCCATAATATGCCAAGAAAACCAGTGTATAATCGTTAAATATAGATTTGCCTTACGGTATTATTTTAAAAAGATGTGTCCATGCAGTTGATGATGTGCCAGTAGCCGCGTTTGTCCAAATCGAGACATTAAAAAAAAAAAAAACCACAACGAATAATAAACTATGTCCCCTGAAAAAACGTGTTACCTGTTTCTAATTGTGTAACCTTTATATATTCATAGAAATGCTGCGCATTACATATCTGTACAGTAAAAATCTTGAGGGGAAAATAATATACTGAACTATACAAAAAATATATAGTGGGCATAAGTGCAACTATAGTTGATTGTCACTGTATAGAGCAAATCTTTGGGTAAAAAAAAGGATGTTAGTTAAAAATGTAACATTTCTAATAAACTGTAGGTATCCTCGTAATGAAACGAAAACAGTCACTACCTCTTCTCTTCAGTACTTATGCACACACTCAAAAGGGAAACTATCAACAAGTTACGGAGCTGATAACGGATTCTCGATTCGACAGTCTCTTTGATGCCACCTCGATCCGCTATTGTTTGAATTAGCCTAACACCTCTCTGGGAACTTTTACCACCTGATAAGGCTATAAAGCAGTCAAAACAACGCTGTGCTATACTTCCGACACACTTAACAATAATAATAATAATAATAATAAAAATAATAATAATAATAATAATAATAATAATAATAATAATAATAATAATAATAATAATAATAATAATAATAATATGTATTTTATATTTTATATAGCGCCTTTCATAGTGCAGAGTCACTTTCAATAGGACTTTGGCCTTGTACTGTAGTGAAGACAGAGCATAGCAATCAACTAAAAAGACCAGCAAGGACAGTCAAAGAATAAAACGCAACACCGGCAGCAACTCAGTATGAAAAATCCTTAACTTCAACTCATCAAATAACATAACCGTGTCATAAACATACCCAAACGGGAAACTGAATTTCCGGGTGTTTTATTGAAACTTTACTTGGGGAATGTTTGCATTTTTTTATATTTAACTGTTTAAATAAATAAACAACGAGATAAAAAAAAAAAAAAAAAAAAAGTTGCATGAACTCCTGTAACATTACATACAATATATTAGAATTATTAACAAATATGCAAAGGTGAACGTGAATAATTTAATCTGCCCTATATTGCTTAATCTCCAAAAACAATTATTAATGGGATTACACAAATGTGTATTTGTGATTATTATTATTATTATTATTAATAATAATAATAATAATAATAATAATAATAATAATAATAATAATAATAATAATAATATATTAATATATTTTTAAATCCAAAATTGTATTAGTAAAAGGAAAAGGCTACTCTGAGTTCTATATCAACAATATAGTCTATTGCCATAACAACTAAAGCAATGACCAAATCTGTGTAAAATAAGCAGATGATCTTCAGGCCGCGTGGTACATAGTGAAATAAAGCTATTATTGTGCCAGTGAGCCTGAAGAAATAAAATCAAATAAGAAACACGACTTCTTTAACTTACATCTGTCTCCGAGTATCCCGTCGATACTGTGTTTTGTTTTCTTTTCATGTTCTTCAAACTCCTTCCTCTCGATTTCCTCCTCGTCCTCTTCTTCTTCATCGTCCCCCCTGCCTCCAGATTTACTTCTCATAATACGGCTGATTGAACTCACTTAATAAAAAAAAAAAAAAAAAAAAAAAAAAAGACAAACATGTTACATGCATGTTACAAATGCATCTGCTTAATGGTTTTAATTGCTATTAGTAACACGTTCATTACAAAAGTTCCGTTTCACGATAATATATGGTTATGGACAATAACATACTATGAATTTAAAAAGTATATTTTGTGTGTGCAGCCATTCAAACGACACCTGTAACCTCTATAGTTGCAGCTATAACGATACACAAATTAGCTGTAACACAGTGGGGGAATTATTATCTGAGATACCTGAATTATTTAGCAGCAATTTTATCTTGCTGTTAAACATTTCGTGTTTGGTTGTGGTGTTATTTTTCCCCATACCAATCAAACAATTAACTAGTATACAACCACTGCACGACTGGTGATGTAATAATGGCTTAAAATACCTGAGGGGACCGTATTCCGATCACAAATGCCATCTTTCAGCAACTTATCCCGGATCTCCCAACTAAACATGCCCGGGTTAGCTTTCTTGTACTCCTCGATTCTCTTCTCCACGTCTGGCGTGGTCCCCTGCTTTAATTTACACGTGTTTAAAAAAATAAATAAATAAAAAAGATTATTAAAAAGTAAATTTTCCAACCCAACAAAATATTACTATCGGTAAATACTAGATTAGGCCTATGTACACTACCGTGGGGAAAAAAAAAGTATATGCGCGTATTACACTCTGTATTAATATAAATAGCCCTACATGTTTTTGCGGTTAAGGGCTTCACAGTTTGGATTAAAAACAACATAATTTCTGTTAAAAGTAATACTGACTTGGTATCAATACAAGCTGTTTTATTCAAACGCATTTGTTGTTAATTTAACGTGTGTTATTTACATTGTAACCCTATGCCCAATACTACAATTAATAAAATGAGAGATTCCAAACCAAGTCGACTATTATGCTGAAGTTCATATGAGGCGAATATGCATTCAGAAGTAGTAAAGAGTAGGGTATAAAAGATTGTTTTAATGGTATACGTCGATAAAATGAAGATTCACAATCGAATACAATTGTCTGTCAATACCCGCAACTTGTATTTTATTATTAGTTTTCTTTGTAAAACAAAGCAAAACGCAAACACTCCATCAACAAAATATAGGCCAGCATTAGTATTCATAATTAAGCATAGAACATTAATATCAATTCAACTGTTGTTCTGCCCCGGTATTTAAACCGGCTATCGCCCATAACCACTTGTAAGATAGCCTACAGTAATTAATATACTTTTAACCAAGAAATGCTCCATACAATGTAATATGATGTGAACATATTGAAGACCTCACAGGCCTGTTTGTTTCAGTCTGTAATAGAAACTCACCTTTGGTTTGCTTCCACCGATAGCGCCAGGTCTGATGGAGCCTGTCTCCTGGTACCTGCACAGGATTTTGGAGACGCAGCCGTGTGAGACCCTGAGCTGGCGTGAGATGACACAGGGTCTTATGCCGTGATGAGCCATTTCTACTATCTTGTGCCTGATGTGATTTGGTAAAGGTCTGCCGTTAATGAAAACACCACCGAGCTGGTTCACCCTGCCCTGTCCTAAAGGGGTAGAGACTTCGGAAGGAAAACAGAACGTTAACAAGTGTGATGAATTTACGAGTTTTATATATATTGCTAAATATGTTTAATGAGACCAAATTAATATGACCAGAGACATTCACTTGACTTCTGATATTTAAAACTGTAATAAATCAAAAACATATACATTTATCTTAAAAAATAAACACTTACACACACACACACACACACACGCACACAAATGTTTGTTTAATAGTTTGCAAATTGTTGATTTACCGAAACATGTTAATTCCACTTAATAATAAGAACGTTTAGCTTGTAAATGTACATAATTTAAACATGCTTTTCCATAGTCACTTAAATGTCTGATTATAGAACGATAGTCCACTAGCTGCAGTATGTAATTGCTAGTAGTATCCGGAATATCATTTCACATGTCAAGTTATGCAGCGTTAAAATGCAAGCCTAACTTTAACCCAGTAATTACAATGACAGTATAGAGTAAAGACTGCATGAACAGTTTTATTGTAATCATTTATTGTACATTTGTCATTATTATTTGTGTGTTCTGATTTAGATAAGCAATCTAAATGCAGACAGTTGCCCTGTTATAACTTAAAAACTATATATATATATATATATATATATATATATATATATATATATATATATATATATATATATATATATATATATATATATATATATCAAAAGAGGCAACTTCCTAACGTTTCGATATGTTTACATAACTTTGTTAATAGTTTAAAAAAAAAAAAAAGCTCTCTAAGTTTAGAAAATTGGGTTTAGAAATAACATGTGTTTTTTTTGTTTTTTTTTTTATTATTTTTTTTTTTTTTTTTCTTGCGTTCGATTTAAATTTAACCAAACTGTCAGCTTACCTTCCAGAGGGAATCCGCTGAGTGGGTAATTCTGTCCCGGTGCTGGGCGCATCATTCTTGGAATCGCCCCAGCTAAAGCTGCCATCCTAATGCACACTTACAACACTGATAACCTTTTTGGTCCTGCTAAAAAATCAGGTTTTGTGTAGTCCAGTCTGTATGGAAAGCTTCTAAGAAGCTACAAGCCACTTCCTTTTCTGTCAAATGATGTAATATCCACAAAACAAAACTTAGGAAGAAGAAGAAGAATTCAAATGAAACTGATTAAAAATAAAAAGGAAGCCCGGTTAAAAACTAGTTCTGTGGATCTAACTCGGTTAGATCTGTAACTAGAAAAAAAAAAAAAAAAACAGTTCTCATGCTACTGATGTTGTTGTTGACACCGTTAATCTGAATGGGTCTTTGGGAAATAGAGCAACATTTATTAGTTGTTGCACCCCACGCTCCATCAGGTCTTCTTAAACTCTCATTGGCTGGAAGTGGGAAGGTCCCGGTTAAGGAAAGCGCAACGGGATTGGCTGGTTTGGGAACTTTCTTCTTTTATCGCTATATTCAAGAGACTTGACTTAAGCTATCTTAAAGCAAATGTGTGTGTGCACACATATCATTAATTCCATCGACTTTTCAAGGAGAAATTCAAAGAAAACAATAAGGAGAGATCATGGACAAGAAGTATGCTCGCAGGAGCACCAGTTTACTTGAAAAACATTTTAAACCAAATACAGAGTATGGCTCAGGGAGACTGAATTTCGGCCAGAAATTTAAATACGATTTTCTCCCCTTATTTTTACTATTATTATTTATTTAGTGATCATCTAATTTGATTTAATGTAAAAAACAAAAACAAAAACAACAAAAAAAACATGGTTTCAGGAAATCATACACAGTGGATGTATAATATTACAGTATTGCCATCATAACAATTCCAATTTTCATCTTACGGAAAATTGATCAAACAATCCGACAAAGTACACTATGAAAACATGCAATTTGAAACGACTGGCATTTGTTCATACTAAGGAATTTATAGTCTTATTTAGGTTTCTCTAAGTTAAAATAAGTGAAATGTGTGACTGGGCGCTGGAGCGCCACAGCAGGATATGACGCCAAGAGTGCTGTAAAGGCTGTCTGTCCCTAAAGAAGGTACTATTGTATGGCCTCTTTATTTACAACTTCGTAAGTGCCAGCAAACTCGTCCCTTTTACAGAGGCAGCGATGCGCCAGCCCCGTCTCCCACAGCACTCTTTATTTGAGAAAGCCTATTCACAATCTCTGTCAGTCAAGTTATTCTGAGACTTCATCAATCAAAAGCACACGGCTCCTTCACTTTAAACCCTTTGAAATCAACAAAACAATGACTTTTCACTGGTTTCCTACAATTACCTTTATAACTATTATAACCTGCTCTACACATGAGATGGAAACCAGCTATTATCAACAATACCTTGTCATTCATTGTTCATTTCTGTACCGTTGTGTGAATACTTTTTTTCAAAAACGTAAAAACGTCTTTTCAACTTAGTTTATGTTTATAAAAATAACGTAATCAATTTAGTTACAATCACTGAAAAGTTACAGCGTCCAATATGTTGAGTTTTACTGCAAATTATATCTAATATTTAAGTATATTTTGTTATGACGTACAAAAACCCTCAGAATATTATCATTAAAACGAAAAACGATGTGCTTTGCATTGTCGCTCATGCTTCTAAACACGGTATTTCAGTTAACGCCAAGGATATTGCGTGTGCACTGAGAATAACCCATTTCACGGTCTCCGATGGGTGCTTCGAGTCCTATTGCTAATTACAGAGCCCCAACCCCAACCCACCCCCCTCCGACCCAGGTGCACGTTTAACGGGATTACAATTACACCACGGACAACCTGCAGCCGCATCACTACAGGTGGCAATTTATAATTTTTATTTTTTTTTTTTTTTTTTTTTTTAAAGGGAAGTAATTTAAACAAAAAAAAAAAAAAAAAAAGAAAAAACATGTTTTGCAATTTTATCAAACCATGGATTTCTTTTTTTCTAACAGGCAAATATTAATAACGTATGGTCTATAACTAGCTACATAACTACTGTCTTTGAATGCGGCTGAGTGGTTGTTACCTTGCTGGGTTATGCATATTTGTCATTAAATTCCATAAGCTACATTAATACTTTTTGTTTATAGGTAATCTGACAGCATATATATAAATATATATACATTATATATATATGACTATTATATATATATTATATATATACTATATATATCTATATATATAGTGGGGTGTGTGTGTGTGTGTGTGTGTGTGTGTGTGTGTGTGTGTGTGTGTGTGGTGTGTGTGTGTGTGTGTCAAGCCTGTTCTTCCTTTTTAAAAAATGTTTCAGGTGTTATGACTTATTGAATAAATAGCTTTTCATTTTAAGATAATCGCGCTGTAGTATATAAGAATATCAGACAAATATTATGCCAATCTTTTTATGGGAATGTAGCTAACCGCAAATCTGAGAAACATTTGCATGTTAAACTAAAAAAAAGAAGAAGAAAAAAAGCTGGTGAAATCATATAATTTGCTCCCTATGTATTTGTACATAACAAAAACACAGCAGGGACCGTATGAACCACAAGCAAACACCTTCATGAGAGAAG